>NC_046155.1:31715508-32015508 GCF_011064425.1 Rattus rattus
AGCTTAAAACTCAGAACCAAAGTGCTGTTTCTCCTCCCTTCGATTCACTTCATTTACTCAAGCAAGGACACGTGAACGACGCCAAGGCAAGCTCCACCATAAGCAAGCACAATGAAGCTGTCCCCTTCAACAGATGAAACCAAATACTCTGAGGGGACAGCAGCAACAGTAATAGGCTGCACAGAACAGATGGGGAAGTTAGAGCCATGTTCCAGCAAGGAGACCACCTTCAGGAAAAGTTCCTTACTTGTCTCTGACTTCCAATGTTCATCTGAAAACTGAGGAAACAGTACCTCATGAGGGTAGGGTTAAAGTTAAGGAGAAAACTTTGTCATAAACACTCAGTACTCTCTTAGCACAGACAAAAACAGGCCACCATAAGTTGGCTGCAGTAATAATAAAGGAAGTTATGGTTATCATTCAATGATTCTTTGGGAACTCAGGTTACCATAGAAACTCACTTAATCCATTTTGATTGTGTGTGTGTGTGTGTGTGTGTGTGTGTGTGTGTGTGTGTGTGTTAAACTATACTCATACTCTATAGTTAAAATGGCATGGCACTGATATGATCTGAAGATTGTCTCCTCTGGGATTTACCCTTCACAGTTACCTACTGTCACACTGTTCACCCAAATTTTTTTCTGCATTAATTTTTTTTTGAATACCATTATTTCTACTTCCCTTTGCTCTGTTAACCTCTGAATGGCCTTTAGCCAAAAGCTACAAAACACTGACCTAAAAATTGCTGTTCTAATCTTAACCGTGTCCTGAAATAGTTTTAGTGGAACTTGGAATCTGAATCTTCAGGCTGGGAAGAAACACAAATGCCATTTAGTATAACTTTCCCTCCTCTAACACTCCCCAGCCATTGTGCAAGGAGCCATCATGGCGCCTGCAGGCAATGTTTGCTGGAGATGAAGGCATTTATGAACTTCAGGTGGCTTCCCATCTGACACAGGAGTTAGACAGAGGTGAAGAAACTGCCAGGTATTGCTATAGAAACAGGCAGATGTTCCAGCCTCAAGTTTCTATGTAGGACTACAACCTATCCAGTAAAGTAAGGCCAAACCTCAGCTGGCTCTCCCTTGACTCGACTGGGAACTGGTCCATCATGTAGCTTCCAGTGCCATAGTGACATAACTCCTGTTCACCTGGGTACACAGGCCTTGCTCATCCCACACTTACTGCAATGTCCATTCAGAACTAGCTGACTTCATTTTATACAGGAACCAAGCAAGCTGTGTTGTGAAGGACCACAAGGAAAGTTCATGCTGTTGGAAGGCTTTTCATCACACTCTACTCTTCCTGAGGAAGGCGGACTCATGACCAGGGCCTCTGTACCAAGTCTCAAGTGTGAAGAATTCAGAGAAGCTTGGGGCCAGCACTGCCAGGCATCATGGATGTTGGAACATGTCAAAAACATGTCACTGAACTTAGAATCATTATTTCGTCTCATCCTCAAAGAGATTTAAGCAAATTATTAATTTCAGTTATAATTATTGAATGTTTCATGTAAAATGTTTTCCTTGAAACCAAAGGAAGCAGTAACATCCTGAATGCAGCTACCAATGGGACAAGAAGAGAAACCAAAAACAACCAGACATCAAATCCCAATGCTGTTACAGTTGCCAAGAGGCACTTGCTGACAGGAACCTGGTGTGGCTGTTTCTTGGGAGGTTCTCCCAGCAACTGAGCAATGCAGATGTGGATGCTTGAGCCAGCCATCGGACAGAGCTCAGGCAACCTAGTAGGGGAGCTGGTGGAAGGACTGGAGAAATGGCGGGGGATTGCAAGACCATTAGAAGAACAACATAGGCTGGCCTGACCACCCAGTTCTCCCAGAGACTAGATCACCAACCAAGGAGTGTACAGGGAGAGATCCAAGACTCCAGGACATAGGTAACAGAGGATGGCCTTGTCTGACATCAATGGGAGGGGAAGCCCTTGGTCCTGTGGAGGTTTGATGCTCCAGCGTAGGGACATGCTGGAGTGGTAGGGTGGATGAGGGTAGGTAGGGAAAAACACTCACAGAGGCAAAAGGGAGGGAGGAGAGGGCAGATGTGGGATGAGGGGGTTGTGGAGGGCTAACTCGGAAGTCGGATATGATTTGAAATGTAAACAAATGAGATGATTAATAAAAAAACAAAAAGCTATCTCACACGTGAAAGTCATTAGGCTCTAATGAACCCCTCACAAATTTGTCCCACTCAACGTTTCTCTGTCTCCCTCCCTCCTTCCCTCTCTCTCTTCTCTCTCTTGTTTGTATGCGCTTTCCAAAGCCCAGAGAGAAACACCCTCAGGGGATATACTTTTATTTTTATTTTTCTGACACAGGGTTTCTTTGTGTAGTCTTATCTGCCCTGAAACTTGCTCTGGAGACCAAACTAGCTTCAGAGTCAGAGATCTGCCTGCCTCTGCCTTCAAAGCACTGGGATTATTCCTCCCACACCGTTCATTGATTGCTTTTGAGACCTCTTATTGGCCTGCAACTTGACAGGTGAATGTCCACAAAAAAAAAAAAAAAAACACCAGCAGTACAAGAGGTCATTTATTCTGGAGACAAACAGGCGTTGCGGGTGCCTGGGGACATGGGTTTAGGCTGCACTAAAATACCATGTTTAAACATGGTAACAGTTTCACAAAGATGTCATAGTGAAAGAACCAAGAAAGAGACTGACAGACTTTCCCCATCCTTAATGGATACATAAGATAGGCGGGGAGTAGGGAAATCCCTGCTAAAGGCCCCAGACGTTATCTGATGGCATTCGCTTTAGAGCAGTGTGTACAGACTATTTCAGTTTTCACTAACCTAGGGAGTAGTCGGGCCATTCTCAGAACAAAATATATTAATGATAAATCCTTACAAATCAGTTAAAATTGTGCAGTTCCTTGTATGTCCAGTCCTTATAGAAAGAAGACCACAGAAAAAGCCTCAATGGACTCTTTTTCTAACCATTTCAGTTGGTATTCCAACAGAAAGAATACATCCATACATGGGGGTTGGTTGGTTTTTTTGTTTTTTGCTTTTTGTTTTTGTTTTTGTTTTTGTACCTCTTCTGCTGCTATGAGGAAAACAATTATTTTTACATTTTAAACATTTCTCAAAGTATGTTTTTATATGCTGTTTATGTATGTGGGCATACATGTAGAGGAAGCCAGAGATAACGTGCAGGAGGGGGTTCTCTTCTTCTATCACATGGCCCCAGGGCCTCAACTCAAGGTTTTAAGCTCAGAATCAAGTGCTTTTAAACACTGAGCTATTAACAGACACCTAGCACACATATCTGTCCATTCCAGGCCTTAGAGTCTTTTAGAGATGCTTTCCAGTTACTAAGAGTAGGAGGATCAGTTACAGTCTTCTCATTCTCTTTCCTTTTTTCTCTTCCTTCTGCCTCTCAGAACACACACACACACACACACACACACACACACACACACACACACACACACACACACGCTCATGGGCACCAAGCAACTGAACAATACAGCTAACACATTGTCAACTGCATTTCTGTAGACAATCGTGAAATTGGAGGCTTTAGCAACAAAAATCAGGAAGGTCATTTTCGGTCTTTATCCTAGAGGTTGGGGAAGATGGTGTCAGAGATTGGGAGAAAGAGAAAGGAGAGAAAGGGAGAGACAAAGAGGGGGGAGGATAGGGAGATAGGGGCAAAGACAGAGAAACAGGAACAGTGAGATCTGCCCATGATCTCCCCACCGTTCTGATCCTTTCCCAGATGTAGCCTAACGTGCTTGCAGGAGCAATGCAGTGTTGCACGTGGTTTGACAAGCACACAATCTTAGTGTTGAGAAACAAGCAGTGGGTTTGAGATGCAGAAGAAGGCCTGAAATTTGCTCAATATTAAAAGATACTAAATTTAAGATCAATATGGACAAAAACAACATCAAGGAACTAAATTGAAAATATGAGGCAAGGAGGAGACAGTATTTTACTGAAAATGATGAAAGCATTTTCACAGATAATAAATAATAAATACGTATGGTATCTACATCTGTATGGTATGTACATGTATATACACACGTACATAACGTACATACACAGGCAGTACAGATTTGATGTCCACATGAATGTATGTTTATGGTATATTTTATATGCATTCTGGCTTTCTGAAGGGCTCACTAGAAATCCCCTTCCTGAAATGCATCTTGTGCTCCGAGTGTGAAGCCCATAGGTGCGACGCCAACTGCTACAACCAAAATAGCTACTTTCAATGGAATCAAGTTATGTTTGGCCAAAAAAAAAAAAAAAAAAAAAATATGGGACTTTTTATTGAGGCTTTCAGATTTTCCTCCTTTTTTTAGCCTTTTGGAAATAGAATGTGCAAAATATCCCCACCGCTGTGGCTGGGTTGCTCTTAAAACAGTTTCTCCTTCTGACATGCTAATGTAATTTGGTTATGCGAACTCCACATTTTAATTGTTTTGCATTATAAACAATGTGCCTTTTGAAAGCTCCCTGGCTCTGGATGTATGTAGGAACATGAATAAAAGCAATCAACTAATTAAAATATTTCTGAGACAATGTTCTTCTCTTAAAGGACGATAGCATCCTAAGGGAACACTAACGACGCACAGGGGATGAGGAGGGAGCACTGAGAAGGAAGAGGGAGCAGGGAGGGGGAACATTCCCAATGGTTGCTTTGCACTGGACAATCACGCTTTACACTTAAAGCCCGGAAGAATTTGATGTTTGTCTTCTGCTTAGCTGAAAAGCTCTGGAGAGACTTGAAACTTAGTAGCTAAAGGGTCAGGTGACCTTGGGTCGCCAACTAGCTGTGCAACTTTTAGATACTGACTTGCCCTCTCTGAGCCTCTCTAGTGACTGGAATCGATCTCTATGTTCATGTTTATGTTGTTCCTTAAGGACTTTGTGACTTTCAGGTGCCACGTCCCTGGCAGATTTGCTTGGGGATCTAACGAAAAGCAAATGTGGGGCTCTAGACTCCTCAGCACGTGATGAGGACAAAACCTGGCAAGATCTTTACTATATTGAATTTTAATTGTTATTTTTAGCGGGAAGGTTCTATTTCAGGGCTATGGATTATTTTTTCTTTCTTTAAACTTTGCTGACTAGAAAAGTCAGCACACACTATTCAACCAGTCTACATTTTTTTTAAATCTGTTTTAAAACTCAAATGCTTTTTTTTTCTTTCTGCTGAGAAATTGTATAACTTCTTGAGTCTATGGCAAAATTTGGTTAGACAGTACTCGAGGCACTGTCTCCAAGGAAACCATCACAGGGTTGAAAGATATTCAGTATGGGAAGCCAGAACTCGCCCCATGGTAGAGTGGCTGGCAATAGCAGAACTCTCTTACCAAAACCACCAGAGTGGGAATGGCCTCTGAGATTCGAGCATCCTGGGTGGAGGCTCCCTCAGAGAGAGAGAGAGAGAGAGAGAGAGAGAGAGAGAGAGAGAGAGAGAGAGAGAGAGAGAGAGAGAACTACCACACTGCCCCAAACCCAGCACCTACCTCCCAGGCCCCCTGCAGTGCAGGGGCTTCAGCACTGAACACAGTGTCAAGGGTTACTTTGCCTTTCCAGAAAGAAAGGGGAAGAGAAAACCCTGCCACTCAAAACTCAGCAAGACACGAGGCTGGAGCAGAAAAGGCTTCATTCAGAGTGGAAGCAAAGACGAGGTCTACCTGTTCCTGGCTCTGAAGTTTTCTGTGATCTTTTTGAACTTTGGCATTCTCAAGCTCTACCTAAATCGGAAAGCTTTGAAAGTCTGTCTGAAAAAGCACCGGAGGACTGGCTGGGGAGATGATTCTGTTAGTAATGTGCTTGCTGAGCAAGCATGAAGAAAGGCCTGACTTTGGGTCCCCCGCACACACATTAAAACACCAGGAGTGGTAGCATGCGCTGCGATCTTGTGGCTAGGAAGGTAGCTCAGAGATCTCCAGGGTTTGAGGGCCAGCCAGCTGTGGTGAACTGATAAAACTCCACGTTTGATGAAATGTTCTGTCTCGAATATAAGGTAAAAAGGGTTAGACCGGTGATTCTGTGGTTAAAAGCATGCCTCGCTCTTGCAGAGGACCTGGGCTCAGATCCCAGCATCCACATAGTGCCTCACATCATCTGGTACCACACTCTAGAGAATCTGATGTCCTCTTGTGACCTCTACAGGTGCCAAGCACATATATGGTACACACAGGTATAAGCGGGGAAAGCATTTGCACACATAAAATGAATGCTCTTAAAAACTAGAGTGAGAGCCTTTGAGGAGGAAACCTGAAGTCAATCTCTGACCTCTGCTCGCACGTGTGCACACACAGGCATGGGTATACACTCATACGAAGTACTTAGAGTGTACAAGTACGTAAGGCTCAAGATCAAACAAATAAATCCGAAACAGATCAGAGTCTCTTGGGAACACACAATACTATTTGTGAGACATGAGTGATGCCTGCTTGTGACAGACTTGGCATTTTTCTTCTCACTCCCCAGTCAGTCGACTCAGTCCAATGTCAGCCCTCTACCTCAGCCATCTTCCGTCTCCTCTTCTCTAGTTCCAACCTAAGATGTCATCCCTTCCTTATCCCATCCCTACCTAACACCTCTCTCAAACTTCAGACTATGCTACCTAGTTCCAACATAATCGCCAAAATGTATCAGGGCAACTTCCCAAGTCGACATCTTATATGATTCTTCCCTTCATACCTGTTGGAGAAAGCCATAAATCCTTTGGTGGCATTCAAGGTTCTCCAGAGCAGAGCTCCGTTCTGCACCCCCAAATGTCTGGAGGCTCACCAGGTTGGTGCTTCTCCAGAGTGCCTATGGCTTCCTATGCTCCATAGTTATCCTTGGAAGCATTGGAGCATGCTTTAAATTACAACACAGACTCCAGTTCTCCCTGCTTTCCAGACACCTTCAAATCTGCACAGAGGGGTCTCCCTGGAGATAGATCAGTGTCACACATAGTGACTATGGCAGCCCATTCTGTATTCACACCAGCATCCTCTCAATTCTTGTCGAAGTCATTCTTGTCGAAGTCAAGTAATTTTCCACTTTTTTCTATTGTTTTCTTCTGTTTTTTCTGATTGTTTTTAATAGCCGGGTATTATTGCTTCTCTTCTACTCACGTTGGCTTTAGCTTGGCTTTAATTTGGTCACTCTCTCCATTGCATGCAATGATAGTTGTGGGGCTTTTACAGGTGCCTTTCATCCGGTTAAGGAAGATACCTTACACTTCTGCTCTGAGGTTTTGATAAGGAACTGATATTGTTTGGAAGCCTAGGACTTTATTTGTTTCTTGAGATGGCCTCTGAGTACCTTGTGTCTCTCACAAGCTTCCTTCCGGCGTGTTCTGCACCCCTATGCCATCCTTTAGATCTGCTGGCCCTTCTACTCACAAAGACTGTCTGACTTGCAAGTTTTCTCAAAGATCTTTTGCTGGCAACCTCCTTTTCATTACCACAATCTCAGGTGAAGAAGAGCTCCTCCCAGATGCTGACCCAGGTTAGGCCACCAGCTCCACCAGCAGGGCAGAAGCCTGCTCCTTCAAAACACGCTACTGCCTGCCTGCGCTGACTTCTGCCAGGTGTGTGTGTGTGTGTGTGTGTGTGTGTGTGTGTGTGTGTGTGTGTGTGTGTGTGGTGTACATAGTACATTTAGATTCTTTATTGCATATCTTTTATTTACATTTCAAATATTATCCCCTTTCCCCTACCCAACCACCCACCCCTTCCCGCTTCCCCGCCCTGACATTCCCCTACTCTGGGGGGGTCCAGCTTTGGTAGGACCAAGGGCTTCTCCTCCCTCTGGTGCCCAATAAGGCCATCCTCTGCTACATATGCAGCTGGAGCCACTCTGCCAGCTTTTTGAAGAGTAAGAACCTCTAACCTGATCAATCATGTGTCTCAACATGTCACCCATGTGGCGTATACAGTAGGGGATCGATAAACATTTAGTTAATGACTAAATATTCAGGTACTGTGAAATTTCTCTCTCTGATGTCTTCATCAAGGTTTGGAATCCCAGAGACATTTTTAAACTGTAATTTCTACCTTTTGTCTGTTTCTGGGTTTCACTCATTCTGCTAGAGGTAGCAGAGCTGGCTTTTATCTGTGGAGTCTCGCTTGGCTTTACAGTGGGCCTGGTGGTGGACCTGGTTACTGTTGCTGGGGCGTTCGGATACCTGCGAGAATTGAAGCATGACTAACATAGATTTCTTCTCTGGCAGAGACACCGATTTCTTGAAAATCTGTCCATGAAGCTGGCCTAAGTGGTAATTGTAAAATGAGACTTCTATAGGGAGTTTCTTAAACCTCTCCATTCCAGTAAAACAATGATCAGTCTTGTAATCTGTGTGTTTCTGTGTGTCTCTAGCTGTTCCAGCCTGCTCCAGTGATGGATCCCCTTGAGCTATAGGACTAATCTTTTCAAAAGTTTCAGTAACACTACCATTTACTTCCCCTATGTGCCAGATACAATCTGACATACGTTTTTAGCTGGGATGACTAATTTAATGGTATCAGTCCTGTCAAGTGTACAGCATTGTAGTTTGAAGAAGCTGAAACCCAGAATTCCGTAGTATTTAACCCAAATGGAGTGGGGCTCCATACTCTGTCCTATCTGATTCCAGCGCCATAACCTAACCATGACCGGTGACCCCGAGTCCTTCCCTCAGAGGAAACTGTATTACAGAACAAGAAGATGACTGGTCAGTGCTGTCCTGATTCTTCATTCCTGTATCCCAAGAAGTCAAGTCAGGAAATATGTTGGCATCAGCTCTTACATCAGATCACCAACATTACATCACCAACTTCGCCCTCCCTTGTCTTCCAAATAAACAGCCAACTGACTGGCTAGCAAGTTCCCATGATCCTCTTGACTCCACTTCCTGAAATACCGGGGGCTACAAGAACTCATAGATTTGCCTGACTCAGGTACTGGAAATGTAAACTCGGGTTCCCATGCTTGAGTAGTAAGCTCTCCTACAGACAGAACCATCTCCCCAGATCACTCTTCATAGCTCTCAATGGATCTGCACAGAAACAGTAAGTCAAAATTGAGTAACATTTCCATAAACACTCACTGGCTTAATACTCATGTGTTGTCAGATCCGGTACAGAGTTTTAAGATATTTCATGTATAAAAGGAAAATAAACTTAGAACGTTAGTTTGTTCTCTTCTCCAGATTTAGGATGACAGTTTGCTAAACATCAGGGCTCATTCAACTTTTTAGTCATGGAACATTTCAAATTTTTAGAAAATAACATAAAATATTATAATAGACTCCCGTAGAAGATCTTAATACCTTACACAACTGTGTGCTTGAACACACACACACACACACACACTCATAAACCAAAACACCACCACTACCACCAATACTTTCCATCTTCGAAATTCTCTCTCCTAATATTATAAACTGTTCCCTTGGCCAGGTAGTCCCTTAATGCTTCAGTTGCAATAACTAAATTCCTACTTTCATCACAGGTACATAGAAACTGTGTTGCACATTGCTTTTTTAAAAATACACCATTGTTATTTCATTTTAATTTTCTTCTGGGAGGAGTGGGTTCTGAGACAGAGTTCTCTCATAGCCCACGCTGGTTCCAAACTCATTACATGGCCAAGACAGAAAAGTCCTGATCCTCCTGCTTCCACCTTCCAAGCACAGACATACAGCACCGCCCCCAGCTTCCGTGATGTTGAGGATCAGATCCAGGCCCCCTGTATGCAAGGCAAGCACTGTACAAACGAGTTACAAATCCCGCCCTAAGTTGCCAATCAAACTCGTAATTCCTGCTTTGTTCTCCTCAGTGTTTACCTCACATTGTGTGACACGGTGACGGGCTTTCACCTTCTGGATTGACACCCTGCACAACTGCATTCTTGCACGACTGACACCATTGTAAGTAATTACTGCAGAGCGAGAGGAGGAGACGCTAATCAAATGGCACAGAATTTCTGGAAGGAGTAAGCTCGGAGAGATCTGTTCTAGGAAATGGTGACTACAGTAACTAATTTAGTGGATTCTTTTCTCCTCTTTTCCTTTCTAGTGCTGGAAACAGAGCTCATGGCTTAGTGCAGGCTGGATAAGCCCTACACCACTCAGCTGCGTCTCATGTTCTGTTCCTTAAAACAAAAAATTAAAGAGAGTTCATGTGAAGAGTTCTTACCACAGTAATGATAACTATGTCAGGTAATTCATATGCTAATTAGCCACAATTAGTCACGCTACACTATATGTGCGATTGTCCTTTTCAGAAAAGTCAGCCCCCCCTTTTACTGACTTTTACCAGCTGTTGTTTTTGTGTCTGATTTCCCTGTTTTATATACTTACAGCAGAGTCTCCTGCAGATGTGTAAACCTCCTCTACTTACACTATACACAGTCTATGTTCAGTGTGCAATCAAGGCCACCTAGGGAAATCCCGCACAGAGGCATTAGCCTTCTTCAGTGGGGACCTGGAGCTCTGGGGGCTGCATCCTCAGCTGTAGTCATGAGGTCATCATCTGTGGAATTTTCATCACATCTCTGCTACCTCCCTGCATCATAAGCAAACTCACCATTACCACACCGGGAAAAGTACAAAAGATCAAAGTCCTGACACCCTGACTATCTGAAATGTGTTCTAGCTATGATCTCCATATCTGGTAATTTTACAATTTTACTATGTCCAGACTACTCCTAAGGGAACATTTTGTGTGTGTGTGTGTGTGTGTGTGTGTGTGTGTGTGTGTGTGTGTGTGTGTGCGTGTGTGTGTGTTTATGTGTCTCTGTCTGTATGTATGAAAGCCCTGTGTGTGTGTTTGTCATCTGTCTGTGTCTGAGTGTGTGTGTGTGCATGTGTGCTTGTGTGTGTGTGTGTGTGTGTGTGTCTGATTGTCTTTTTGTCTGCATGTGTATGTGTGTATGTCCTCTACATGTTTGATTGTTTGTCTGTTTGTGGGTGTTTGTGCATCTATGTGTGTTTGTAAATTTGTGTGTGTGTGTGTGTGTGTGTGTGTGTGTGTGTGTTAAGGCCCTGTTTGTATGTGTCTGTCATCTATATGTCTAAGTATGTATGTCTATTTGTGTGTTTGTGTGTCTACATGTGTGTGTGTGTGAAGACCCTGTGTGTATGTTTGTCTGTCATCTGCCTGTGTCTGAGTGTGTGTGTGCCTGATGGTCTTTCTGTGTGTCTGTGTGTCTGTGTGTCTGTATGAGTATATGTGCGTGAGTGTGTCTGTGTGAGTGTGTGGGCTACAGCACAATCTCAGGTGGTATTTTCCGGGTTTATCTACTTTGTTTTTCATTTTGGTAGAGTTGTTACTGTTGTTGTTTGTTTTTCAGACAAAGTCTCTCTACATAGTTCTTGCTGTCCTTGAAACTCACAGCATAAACCAGGCTAGCCTCAATCTCAGAAATCCACCTGCCTCCAGAGTGTGGTGACTTTAAAGGGTAAGCCATCATGCTCATCTATCTGCTTTGTTTCTTGCGATGGGGTAGACTCTTAATGGCCTACTGAATGCCCATTTGAGCTCAACTAGATAGCCAATGAGCTCCCAGAATTTACTTGCCTCTCTGTACCTCTCCAGTGTGGGGAATCAAACTTGCTTCTTCAAGCTTGTGTATCAAGCACTTTACCAACAGCCCTCATGTTCTTAGAATTTGGAAGCACTATGAAAATATTTTAACAACAGGGAAGCAGAAAACAACTGTGCTGCTTGGTCCTTTGAATAGAAATCTTTGCCCTTACGGCAATGCCCAGGGTCCTGAAATGTCAAAATAAACACCTTTATTACTCAACCTAATTCCTCATGATGTTGGGCTCCTATTGTGCACTCTGAGCCTGCAAAAAAAAACTGTTCCCAGTTCAGAAAATTTGTTTGACCTTTGATTGATTGATCTTTACTGACACCCTTCCGTAGACATTTTCTTTTCCAATTGCTATCTCCCGGATCGGTCATTTGATCTTCTCATTTTGAAATTTCTAATTCTCTGCCATTTGTTCAAGTTTTCCCTACTATGTTCTCTATGCTTTATCTGTTGGGAAGTTCATTCTGCTACAAGGTTCTTCATTCCTACCCAGGAGCTAACTCTGGACTCTGCAAACCTCTCCTCCTCTTTGGCAAAATCCTCTTCCTGCTTCATAAATATAATGTTTTTTATTCTCTCTCTTTCTCTCTTTCTAAAACATTTAAGATAAATGATTTGTTGTCAAAATTCCTTTTTCTGTCTTCTTTGTAAAGTATGTTCCTACTTGCTGTGTCCGTGTTTCTTTTCTACGTTGATTAAAGTCACTAGGAAGCTGGCCCATCCCAGTTCACATTGGCAGACTATGAGTTTGTGGAGGTTGCCATGCCAGTTGTTAAACACAGAAATGAGAAGAGTAAAACCTAAAACTATGCATTCAGTGGTTAAAACACAGGTAACAGCACAGCAAAATGCTTCACTTAGTACAAGAAAGAAGACGAGTGAAAGGTGTCTCATACATGTGTCTGCCCAACTCTGTACCATAACACTATGCTAATGGCTAGAAGTTGCCATGGTGATTATATCTATACCCTAACCATAGCAAAGCCTATGACAAGAGTAACCATGAGTTCTGAGTTGTGAAGTAAAGGCCAATTTCTCAAAATCAAAGAGGGTCTTAATATGTCTCAAATATTAAAACTTTCAACCTTTTTTTTATTCCACATGTACTCCAGACTGCGAGGCAGAAAGTGTGCAAAGACCCCTTGGCTTCTGAAATTCAATAACGAAAACCCACTTGCTTCCCAGCTTTGCCCTGTGCTCAGTTTCTTTCAGTCTGATATGTCAGAAGTCTCTCTCTTACATCCTTCCTCAGCTTCTAAAATATTCTCACTATGATCTCCAATTCTGTTTTCTTTGCCCTTGTGGAATCGAATTTTTTTCTGAAAAATAATGCTGTTTCAGAGACATTTGGGAAGGAACAAAAATATATGTATCTGTGTTATCTCTCATCCTTAACAATCTGCCATTGTGAACTGGGGTAAGTTGACTCTGGTAAGGGAATGTGGGGGTACTTTCCTCCTTCTGAGAGACCACTAAATGCTTATTGTCTATAACTTTAGGATAAACTCATGTAGTGTGCCAAAAGATTTCCACTTCAGAAAGCAGAACACAAAGTATTTGAATCATAAGAAGGTAATCTGGAGCCAATTTCAGGCGAGTGCATGTGTGCCCAAGTGGTTATCATACAACCCACCCGCCAATGAGTGGTTCAAACAATGAAACATTTGTATGTGCAGTTCTGAAGGTGAGAGGCCCAAGATAAATTTGGTAGCCAAGTTAGGTCCTTCTCTAGGCTTATACCTGGATGGACACCTTCACATCCTGATTTCCTCATGTAGGAGGCAGGGAGAAGGCCTCTTTTTGCATGAGAAAGCTAATTCTATTGCATTAGAGCATCAGTCTGGTGTCCTTTATTTACGTGTGTGTGTGTGTGTGTGTGTGTGTGTGTGTGTGTGTGAGTGTATGTGTGTGCGCGCGCGCCTGTGTGTGTGTGTACATGGATGTGGCCATGCCTGTGCCATTGGACATGTGTGTAGATCAGGGAACAATTTCAGGAGTCAATTATTCCATCATGTCGGTTCTGAGGGGCAAGACTCCGGTTATCAGGCTTGGAAGCAAGGGCCGTTACCTGCTGGGACATCACATCTAATCTTATTTACATTCTTCAAAGCCCTATCTTCAAGGACAGCCACATGGGGTATGTCAAGGGTCTGAGCTTCAATATAGACACTGTGAGCCACACAAACATTTGATCCATAACAAGAAGAGAGTTCCTCACAGTTCCTTTGTGCCTCAGGGAGTAGATCAGGCTAGGAACAGTCAGAAACTTCCCTATGGCTAAAACCTAAACTTCCCCATGGCTAAAACCTCTCCATCATCATGTTGGGATGAAAACCATTTTGTATCTGTGAAAATGATCACTGAGGCAAAATCAAATGAACTCAGAACCAGTTGTACGTGGTCCCAGGATGGTGGGGGCTTGGGATTATCTGGAGGGTGTTTCCTTGACTTGCTGGATCTGTCTTCCTTTAGAAATCCCATTCACTTCTTGTCAACACACTCAAGTTTATCCCACCTTCCTCTGTCGGTTACGTTGTCATTTACCCACCAAGAACTGAAAATCTTCTAACCCACTAGTAGTCAGGATATATCATGGAGCAAAGAACATATTTTGTTGGAGAAGAACTTGCACACTAGTGAAACCTTCCTAATGCAGGAGTCCAGGAGCACGACACATGGCCCAAGAGAAAATTTGCGTGTCATCTGATGTCACAATTTTAGTGAGGAGTGGTAGAATTTGACAGGTGTGAGAGACCCGCTGCAGTATTCAGAAACAGCAGCGGGTAGCTCCAAGAGCCTTTCTTTGGGTAGCTGAGCAAAGTTTCTTAAAGCGCTCTCATGTCTGATGCATTCGATCCTTGAACAATTTCCAGAGTACTCTCTGACAAATGCCGAGGATCTGGAGGATCTACCGATTCCAAAGCCTGCCGTCAATCTTTAACCCCCTAGTGCTTCCCTACCTCATCCAATTATCCAATCAAATACAGTAGATTTTCTTTTCACTCCAACAAGTGTCCATACTGAAAGGACTCATGGTGACACAAAGCACACGCATGGACTTACTCTTGCAGCAAGTGCATCATCAACACTCTCAGAAAGACTATCAAGATGACCTTTTCATTGGAGAATGGCATGGGGAGGAACTGACATCATCTACTATATTACTGTGTTGGTGTTAATCGGCATCTTAAAATCCACTAGTACAATGAATGCATTTGTAATGCATTGTCCCCTACACATAAGACTTTGGGGGAAATCACAGAGTCAGAGAGGGGGTGATTAGATGATTCTAAGGGCCGTAGGCCCGGGATGTTTATTGTTAGTCATGCCTATTGCTTGTCCCAGTCATGACAAGAGAGAACATAATAAAATAAACATAAAGACACCACAGCTAACAGGTCAACATGTACTGGGAAAATTCCACATTGTTCTACCCCTAGATAGAGCTCACTGTCTTCTGAGAGGTGGAGAACTGGTTGCCTCAAGGCATTGGCTATGCATAGGATGCCAAATCGACATAAATAGTAACAAATGGACACATTAGTGTGTGTGTGTGCGATAATAATAATATAAAGAGTCAACCATGAATTCAGAGGGCATTGGACGACGTGAGTTGGGAGATTGGGTAGTTATGGAAATACAGAACTCAGGTACAAAGTATTCAAAACAAACATTTTGTTTTGTTTTTATGTCAGAAAACTAGAAATAAGGAAGACATCCTGCCACAAGTCCAGAGAAGAGAACATATTCTAATAACGACCTCACCTTGAGTATTATCTCCCAGACAGTCTCATGCATAGTGGGCACATGCATTTTTGCAATATAAATGGATTTCTCAGTAACTTTATGCCACACAGCACTGGGTTAAAAATACCTCAATATAGGTCATCTGGTTCCTCTTCTTACTAAGCTGTTTCCCTCAGGGTGAGTGTTTGGAGCTGGGAACACTATTTTCCCAGAAGCTGAAGAGAATAGATTGTAGTCAAGATCCCAAGAGAGTCTACAAGTACTTGCTAGGTTTAGTAGCTTAAACATTCTGTGTGGGGCTGGGGAGAGAATACAAGCCATTGCACAGAGTTTTAGCATAGCCTAATTAATTTATTTCTTTCGACTGTTAGGTCTAAGGAAGAAGACCAACACTGCTGCCATGCTAGTCATCAAAATTATGTGTCTACAATAAATGGTTATGGATGTCTGATATTTAAGGCAGAGAGCAGTCACTGTCAGCTCTTGAACCATGTCAAGTTTTAAGAAAGATACTTTCTTTTCCCAATGAGTTTCTCCCTAACTGACCCTCATTAACCTTAGATATATAAAGTGGTGTTATCGAGAAGCTCGGATATGGGGGAAAGTCTCAGCAAAGAGCCATTTTAGGTTGGAATGCATGGCAGAAATGCCAGAGAGAAGTACCACTGTACAGTGAGCATCTTAAGAAAGTGGTTGCCAGTAAAAAATAGTCCAGAGCACAGAGTTGCAGGCACCAAGCCGATGGTGCCCCGCAGCAAGCAGGAGGGAGCTTTAGAAAATAAAGGATGCCTCTATGTGGTCCTAACTAGCTGCTCCCTTACCTGTCAGTCAAGCTTTGTCCTAGAGGATTAGAAATGTTGGGCATCAAGGGGAGAGGTCCTTGGTTTTGTGAAGGCTAAATATCCCTAGGGGAATGCCAGGACAGGGAGGTGGGATGGAGTACGTGGGGGGGGGATACCCTCATAGAAGCATGGGGAGGGTGGATGGGATGGAAATTTCTGGAGGGGAAATCAAGAAAGGGGATAACATTTGAAATGTAAATAAAGAAAATATCCAATAAAAAAATGAGAGTTAAATAAAGAAATATCTACAGCCTTCCAGTTGTCTCCTAGGGCATTATTAAAAAACAGCCAGTAAACCAAGGAATGTTCAGCAGACCCATGTACTAGAAGCAAAAGAGTGAGGGAGAGTGTTCAGAGAAAAGGAGAGGTAACCAAGTGGTGCACAGGGTGTCCTTTAAATGTGTTTGTGGATTGGCTTGATGGTTTTAAACAGTTGAGAACATAGAGGTGGGTTTGAACTGTTTGGTTTGGTTTCCTAAAACTCTCAGTTAAGTCCCAACCTTAATAAAATGATGTTGTCCTTTCCCCCGAACCTGTCTGCCTCTGGGAGAGGCTGCTAATGCCGGCTTGCTTTCTCACACTGTATCCCCCTCCATGTACAGGAGACCACACTGGTGGGAAGTATGTTCCATTCCCTAGCACACAGGCTCATTCTATAGTACCTATGGGTTCCTGTCTGGATCTTAATATTAAGAGTGATGAAGGGTAAGAAACTGAGACTCGATTACCCAAAATCCCTGAATCTATTTAAAATCCAATTCACCTGGTTGCAATAGGCATGGCTTGTCTCTTTTGCTACTCACTCCCAGTTCTAGGCTCTCACTCTCTCAGTACCTCGGCAACACAGGGAAAGTGTGAGGATGAGTCAATGGAAGGGCCATTCCGAGGAAATTAGAGGAAGGGCATCATTTAACACAACCTTCCTAGAGAAAGGTTCAGTTGTCACCTATTTTTCAGAGCTAGATCTGAGACTCTCAGTAATTTGTCTGCAAACGTACAGAAGGCAGAAAGCGTCTGAGCTGCGTTCAAACACAGCCAGGCCACAGGCAAGCATATGGCCTCTCCTGATCATCTGAGTCACATACTGTGAATGATGTTTCACAGATGAAGGCGCTCCTATCAGAAAGATGGAGTCATCCAAGTCCAGCAAGGAGCGCCGTGAGAACTTAGTGCCAGCCGAAAGACCAGAAAGCCCCTGTTCATGTCATGAACAGAAAGCTGACCTCATCCTAGCTCACACTTGGGAAGGAGATGAAGAGGGGATGACTCAAGGCAACCTCTCAAGATACGTGCCAGCATCAAACAGAGAATCAAAGCATTGAAAGCAAGAGACAACTAGCCTTCAGGAAGCAGACAGTAGCCTCTGTCCCTTCGAGCCTGGGAACTTTCCAAATGATTAGTGCAGAACTCAAGACAAGTTCTGCTTCCACCAGAGGGATAAGCTGGATCAAAAGTTCCTGAGAGATAAGCTGCTCTACGGGAGGTGGCCAGTGCTGGGCTGAAAGCAAGCAAGCGAGCTTTGAACAGGGCGGAAAACCCTATAGGAGGGAGAGAAAAGATGAGTCAACGGAAGTAGAGTTGAGAACTACTCAGTCAGATGGGTCTCCAACTCTCAGATGCCACCAGCCCTAAGATACTCGGGGGAGAAAAATCTCAGGCTACAGCTCTGGTTTTCAACCTTTGTTTTGTGACTCTTCTAGGGGTCGAATGACCCTTTTCAGGAGTCACATATGAGATATCCTGCATATAGGAGATTTACAATTCATCAGAGTAGCAAAATTACAGTAATAAAGTAGCAACAAAAATAACTTTATGGTTGGAGGCCACCGCAACATGAGAAGCTGTAGCAAAGGGTCACAGGATTAGGAAGGTTGAGATCCACTGGGCTTGTCTCCATGACTACATTTATATAAACCTTGGTCCCCGGTATGCCATAAATAAGTATAGCCAGCATTAAATACCATTATAGTATGTAAACCAGCCAAAGTGGATATCCAAGAAGAGACCACTCGGAACTTAGCAACAATGACACTCCGTCCAGGATGAAAACTGCCAAGAGAGAACAGTCCAGGATAGGCACCAAGGACTTATGGAACCCAGGGTGGAAATGAGAAAAGGGAGCAGACTGCTAGTCCTGAGGGAATTATGACACTGACATCATGAGACAGTGAGTCTTGGTTGTGGCTGCCTTTGCATGGTAACTAACATTCATGGCATTTATTAACGCCTCAACTGGAACAAACCGAATACTTCCAAACATGGGTGAATGTCCCCTGTGGGCAGCACCATGTGTAGTTCCTACGCTAGTGGAATGATAGAGGTGTAACATCAGACACATGGCTTTTACATGCCAAACATCAGTTCTAGTGCTCTACAAATACTGCTTCATTCCCCTAACATTATCTGTTTTACAGTAGGGAGACCAAAATATAAAGACATAACACAATTTGCCTAAACAGCACATAATGGTACAACGTGAGATTTCAAGTAAGAGGCTGTCTTCTAGAAAGAAGGTTCTTGCCCAGTGTTGTCCTTTGCTCTGGTCCTTCAACTCCACCTTATGGGCAAGAAATGAAATTCATACCTGAATTCAGGTTTCTCTGACTCCAAAGTTCCAACACGAAAGCACCATGCTTTACTGACTAGCCCGAGTACCACCAGAGTAAGAGCAGCAACAACTTCATCTTTGACGATGATGGAGCAAGGCTGTGTCTTAGCAGAGCTTCAGACAGAAGCCCAGGGACAAAGCAGAGTAAGAGTTCATTTCTGTACCCTCAAGATTAGAGGACTGGGAATTGCACTGAGTACTGGATCTTTTTGATGTCTACATCATTTCTTCTGTCGCTATTCTCCCTTTCCCCTATAGCTCTACCTCTCTAAAGCTGTAGTATTTTCCTTTTTAAGAATGACACACTGAAGCAGAGAGATGGCTCAGCGGTTAACTTTTCTAGAGGACCGTGTTCAGCTCCCAGCACCCACAGCGGGCAGCTCCCAACCGCACTTAACTCCAGTTCCAATAGATCTGATGCTTTCTTTTATATCCCCCACCACTCACACACACTCACAAACACTCACACACATGTGGCCACGCATGTTTACATGGTCTACTAAAGAGGGATAACTGGGGACTGGGGAAGGTAGAGGGAGGCGAGCAGGGAAGAGTAGGTGTACACGGTCAATACCAATGGCGATGCCACAACAGAGCTAAGTGATGGGCACACTGCATTCGGTTTGGGGTGTGCATGTGTATATGTGGTCTCCATCTTCACTTCTGAGATGGCGTCTCTCACCAAATCTGAAGCTCATCCATTTAGCTAGACTGTCTAGCCAATAAGTTCCAGAGACCCGCCCACTTGCTACTTCTCTGTGCTAGGATCACAGAACCGTGTTACTATGCCTGGTTTGCACATGGGTACTGGGGATCCAAACTCAAGTCCTCAGGCTTGTATGGTGCAGTGGTTTGAAGGAGAAATGCCCTCTCTAAGATCAGGTGTGTGGACACTTGGTCCCAAGGTAGTGTGATATACGGAAGACTGTGGAACTTTCAGGAGGTAAATCTTGCTAGAGGAAGTATTCGCCAGTGGTGAGCTTTGGAAGTTTACAGTCTTACCCTACTTCCAATTCCTTCTCTGCTTCTTGAAGGTGAATGGAGATGTGATCTCTCAGCTTCCTTCTTTAGCTACCTGCTGCCCTGCCATTAGGAACTCTCCCTAAGGAACTATAAGCCCCAAATAAACTCTTCCTTCTCCATGTTGCCTTCGGTTATGGTGTTTCATCCCAGCCACAGAAAGGTGACAAACACACACTGAACCTTACCGAGCCATCTTCCCTGGACCCAAAGTGTTATGATGATGAGTAAGAAAAATCAAAATAATCTATTAATAGTTTGTCTAAATGAGATATTGTGTTATCTGCTTCCAATTATTATAATCACACATACAAATCCCTTACTAAAGGGAGCTTGAAAAAGCCAGAGAAAGCGAATTATAAAACCCACTGTGGCTAGCAACACGGAATTTCTCTTTCTGAAATAAAGCTGAAAATAATACATTTAAAGGTAACAAATGCATCCTTTGATTTTGCCAAAATGTCCTCAATTTCTTCTCCCCTGAATCACTTGCCTTTAGTAAAACAAAAGATCCAGTTTCTACTTCAAATAGGAAATTTCCTTGGTTTTTCTTTCTTGATTTTTTTTTTGAGTCTTGATTTCTTGAAATGTATCTGACACCTGTGTGTATTGTTGGCCACATGCAAAAACCTACAAAGTGCTAAGGCACAGAGTAAAGTAACTACTCCCTTTGACTGAAAACGTGCTCCCTCGGGTAGCTTAGAGTTGTGACACAGGAGTTTGACCAAAGGCAACAAAGCCAAGCCTGTTTGGCCGCTGTCAAAGAATTCCCTTGTAGTTGTGCTGAAAATGACTTGGAATTGCAGTTACCTGCAAGACTCCCCTCAGTGTATAAGACAGACGTAAAACTGGAACTATTAATTTTAAAAGAAATTGCTTGTTTTATTCCTGAAAGTGACTAAGGAAATGGGGGAATAAACGTCTACTCCAGCTGTGCCCGAATAAACAGAGCCCCTGGCTTGAACATGAGGAAACATGTAGGCATTACAGGCACTTAGGTATTTGATAACAAAAACATGAAAGTTGAACCAATTCATCAAAACATTTTATGACCTGAAAAGGAAAACTATTAGAAAGCTGCCTTTACATCTACAACAAAAGGGATTGCCAAGAGAAAATAAAAATGGTTGCAAAACATTAGAAACCAGGCAGGTATAAAATGCAAGGTATAAAATTCAACTGTTAGAAGAAGGCTTTAAAGGGAGGGGGGCGGATAGCTCAGTAGGCAAGCTTCTTGATGCCCAAATAAAAGAACCAGAGCATTGTGGGCAGGCGGTGAGGGCAGAGAGAGAAGCTGAGTACCACCATATGCCTATGTTCAGGTGTGCCTATAATCCCAATTTGCAGAATCAGAGATGAGAGGATTCTGGGGACCTGATGACCCAGTGCAGCTGGCCAATCAATGAACTCCTTCAGTAAAAGACCCTGTCTCAAAAAACAAGGGCAAAGTCCACTTAAGAAAAAGCCTGACATTGACCTCTGTTACACACACACACACACTCACTCACTCACTCACTCACAGACAGACACAGAGAGAGCTGCAGAGAGACAGTGATACATTGACACAGAGAGAGCTGGAGACAGAGAGACTTAGAGTTTAAGAGACTTAGGCTTCATCATGGAACTCTTAGTTCCTCTTTGTCTTTCATCAGATGAAGAAAACAATGACCTAATTACATTTATGGTACTCTTTAGCGCTAATGTACAAATGTGGAAGTAAGAGAAATTTAGCTAGGCCTGGGTCTGAGTTTAGCTTTGGCTTATACACAGTTCTTTGACCAAGTTATTTAATATGCCCACAGCTTTGAGTGCTTTCAAAGTTAGTTAACTTAATAAGTTGAGACATGGAAAAGAACCTAAAATGCAAATGCTAATTTTTGTTACAGGTGATAACTGGTCTATAAAACATGTGTGTGAATTCAGAGTAAAAAAAAAAAAACCCTAAAAACTAAAATCTGGAAGTTTGCATAAAATTCACTGAGCCACATGGCCTAACACAAACTGATTACATGGCTTTTTGTTCCTTTTATTCTCACTATTTAGGTAAATGTCCTCTTTTTTTTTCCTGGAGCAATAGAGCAATGTCTTTTATGGAGTACTATATTAAACAGCCAGAAGGTGTCATAAAGATCTCTTCTTTTATGCTACCCTCCATGATCAGGGGAATGAGAGGTACTAGTTTCCAAAACACATAGGAACTAAATGTTTCAGGTAAGGGTGTTAACCCCATCTTTTGCCATAAATTTTAATTGTTCAGCATATATATTACTATCGGGAAGTCCTACTCATATTTCCCAACCCATTATTACCCACGAAATAAACGATCCACATGGAATTAAAATTGTTTTTTAATTGTCAATATCAAACTCTTACATCCTGTCACAATTGCTATGCTCAGATTCAGTACAAAGAATTAGGAGCTGGGAGCCCTGAGAATGAGGAAGTAGAAAGAAACAGAGGAAAAGCAGGTATTAAGCCAATGCTTTCTGTGACCACAGGTGCCATTTTGGTCTCTTTGCATGTGTCTGTCATGTGATGTTGACCTGAAGCCTTGTTCCTTCACACTTTATAGTGTGTATCAGGAGAGAGAATCATCAGGTAGCACAACACTACTATGTATCAGACAATGTTCTGGAGTCACCATCAAGACAGGTGCACTTACACAAGACTTCCGGACAGACAAAACCCAGGAAACAAATTAGTCATCTCGACTAATGAAGTGTAGAGAGAATATATTGTATATTGTATGGAAGCATCACCTACCAATAAAAAAAATCTATGACTTAAAAGAAAGGGTAGACCAGAAAGCGGAACATGCAGGAGGAAGAAAGAATTCTGGGATAGAGCCAGACTCAGAGATTCGCCCAGACAGAGTCGACAAGACCGAGGCACCTGAGCACAGGTAACCATCATGTAGGAGAATGTGGAGCAGAATACATGGGTTATTTTAATTACGAAGCAAAGGAACAAGGCTTCATGTCAACATCACATGACAGACACATGCAAAGAGACCAAAATGGCACCTGTGGTCACAGAAAGCATTGGCTTAATAGATGCTTTTCCTCTGTTTCTTTCTAGTCATGTAAGAGCCTAGCTTTATGGCCAAGGTACTTGTATATGTACTTTGAGTCTGAGTTTTATTTCTGGGAACATGGGGCTCACAGGAAGAACCAGACGTAACTATTCCAAGGAAGCCGTGTGAAGAAACCAAAGAATGGTGGTTCCCATAGTGCACGAGTGGAGCACAGAGGGTCTTCTTCAAATGTACTGCTTCTGAGAAGGTTTCGCAGGGGCGTGTGGTTGTGTCCACGTCATATTGATATACATAGATACAAGAGAAATAAATACAAGAATGATAATTAACTTGTTTAATTAAGAGAGTTTATATCAACTACTAAAAAAATGTAGAAGAAGACTTCTGAGCCATGGGTGTTCCCAAAGCAAGATCACTTTCATCTGGCGTGAGCAGGAAAGGCCTCTTGTGCATGTAATGTTGTGGACAGAGGAGGGGACGTGCCAAGCGCTAGCAGAGCATCGACAGGCTGCTTCTCCCTCTGAATGTCTCTTCCCTGTTCAGACACACCTACCTTGCCTTCCATGAGATTTATGACACAGTAGTCTTATTCCTGCTAACTTCAAATTCTATTCTGCCAGGAGCTCTCAAACCTTAAGATGGGTCAGAATCACCTAGACAAAGGGTTGTTGGGAACTTGGTCCCAGCCCTGGGTTCCGGACCCAGTGTGTTTGTGGAAAACTAAAACCTAAAAATTTCCCTTTTAACCATTATCAGATTCTACTGACAATGCCAGTCCAGGGCCACACTTGGAACTCAGTCCTTCTGTCTCTGCACATGTGGAATCCATTTGCACTGGCTTCTGAAAATAAACAAACTACATAGGAGGGGGTCAACCTGCACAATTACTTATTTACTTCTGGTGTTTTCCACAACTTTGTTGTCCTGTGTGGATTTTTATGAAACAGTTCTGTAACACTCATCTGTGTGTGTGTGTGTGTGTGTGTGTGTGTATATATATATATAATTTATAATGAGTTATTTAATTTCTAATCCCTAATTAGAAATCATGGGACTATATGTTAAGAAAAACCAATCCATCCAAATGTCACATGCTTTTTCTAATTTAAATACAAAATACGAATTTGCCTGCTGGAATCCATGACTTCCAACCACTTGTGCAACTGAAGGTTGAATCTGCAGTTAACAGAAAACACTTGGTATACAATTTCCTGTTTCTGGAAGCCCCTTTCTACAGCATTGTTTGTAGACTTACAGAGGTACTTCTCTGCCCTGCATGTATTCTTAGGTATACATACCTTCCATTTTATGCAGTCTCTATTGCCCTTCCTTCCCTACCCAACTCACTAAAGACAACGTAAATCCTAGATTGCCACATTCTTCCAAGATGATCAGAGCTAAGAAGGAACCATCTTGAGAAAAGGTTGTTCTTTGGTTCTAGAGTCACTGAGGTAGCAGTGTTTCTAGGGCCTGAGAGGAGGAGAAAAGAAAGGAAACAATTGTAGTGTGGTAAAAGTGTCCAACCCTGGGGATAACAGATTGGCTTGGAGTAAAGGAGGAGCCCAACCCCCCACCCAACACCGCACAGCCAGAAGGGGAGCTCTCCAGATATCATAGGATAGGGCCTAGGCATGCACTACTTGGGTAGATTGGCAAAGAAACAGCAGAGGCTTAAGACGGAAACAGAACAATCCCCATTAGGATTACCCACCTCCTCCCTAAGTGAAGGGGCAGATGCTGGGAGCAGAAAAGGCAGAGCTTGGCAGGTGAAAAGAGGGTCCTAGAACACGCAAATCCCATAAATCAAAAAGTGGTAACACATATGACCTTAGGGTCTCCCCCAGAGAGAAGCTGCAATCTGTGTCTGGGGATGGAGGTCATGAACTAGGCCCATCATCAGGTCAGAGGCACAGAAGGGATTTCTGGGGCCTCTTAGAATAGGCTGACAACAGGAACCTCGGATCCCCGGGGGAGAAAGAACAGGAACTGTATCCTGTGGCTCCCTGGGAACCCCTTGCCCTTTTAGACTTTCTTACTCAGCAGAAGCCAGGAGCTGGTTCTCCAGTCAAGTGTCACTCAGGATCCTGAGACACTACTACAGCTGCTGCTGCAGTCCCAACATTCATGGTATTTGCTTATTTTTGTAAGATGGCCATATCACAGTGAAGCTGATACTCATGCCCAACTGATACTCTGTTGACATTACTCACTTGCTCTGCCACAGTCATACAGTCTCACGGCTCCAACGGCACTCCTACCAGACTCAGGCTATACCACTGGGTCCTGGCACCAGCCACCCTTCCCAGCGCTGAGTCAACTTCCAGTCATTGAATGTTTGGGTTCAGGAATCCCAAAGCAGGGAGCATACACTATCTCAATCCTGAGGTCTTCCAGCTGCCTCACCTGTGGGGCAAGATAGGCAATGTGGTGATGACTTCCAGGTGTTAAAGCTCTTAGGCTTTCAGTGAATCAGTGATCCATTCTAGGCTTTAGCTAAGTGCCATAAGCAAAGGCTGTGAGCAGCAGTAACACTAAAGAGAAGTTGGACGTCATGGTCAGAGGTTGGACTAGCATTGGGCCAGAAGTCTCTCAAACATAGACACCAATGGCTCCTGGCCACCTATGAGTTTGGCCAGCACTGCCCCTGGACCCATTTAGCCAGGAGCAGAAACTGTTATCTGTTCTGCCCTGTCAGCTTAACTTTCACTCACATCTGCCCTTAGCTGGGGCACCTGAACTCAAGCTCTCTGGATCCTAGACCATGCTATGTAGGCAGCTTCTCGGGAGATGTCTCCTAACGCAAGGATGGATGGGAGCAGGGTAGTTCTGTCACACCTTACAGCTGACTGCAGAATCCTCTCGCCACCTTCTATCTCTGAAATCCCTTTTATCAGTCCCTAGCTAACCCTCAAGATAAGATTACTCTTCACTCCCTCAAACTGGTACCTCTACAATAAGGAATAGCACTGACAGCACCACCTCATTTCATTGCCGAATAGGCAACAGACTTGGCAGCATCCCCAACTGGCTGGTAACCCAGAAGACTTTGCAGCAGGCAGGACTGACTGGCACTGGGGCAAGGGCTTCTCATTGCAAGCCAAGATCTTTAATGAAACAAAGTAGCCACCTTAAATCAGAGTTGCATTCCATGGGGTCAGAAATAGCTGGTCTATACACCAAAGACTTCTTCATCCGCTTTCAGCCCCACTGATACAGGAAGCCATTAGGATTCTTCCTATACAGCATTGCTTGTCGAAAGGGTATTTTAATCAAAATTGACTTTATTCATGAAATCACCACCTCAGGCATAACTGAAGAACTGGACTGTCTGCCTTTACTTCAAGCTTGCTAGAGTTCCTTTGTCTTGTATTTCTCCTGTTCACACTCGCCCATTCCCTCAGTAATTCAGAGCTCTCTTCTCTCCTTGTCTCTCTCATTTCACAGAAGGTTCCGAGATCACTTCTATATTCATCTGACGGACTGGCAACTATTCTAACCATGTTGGTGCTCCTTTTTCCCTTCATATTCTCCCTAACAGAATATGCACGGGAAACAAAAGGGCAAGCTAAAAGGTAGCTTCGATAAGAAACCCACATTGGAGTTGAAACTGTGGTTCGCTGGTTAAGAGAACGTATTGCTCTTATAGAGGTCCTGAGTTCAGCTCCCAGCTCTCATGTCAGGTGGTTTGCAAATCCCTCTTTAAAAAATGGCACCTGGAGATGCAAACACTCTCTGACCTCCACAAGTACCTGCACTCTATGCCCATACCCCACATTGGCGCACACGAACAAACACATAATTAAATCTTTTCCTTAAGCATGCACCTGTGTTGAAGAAAATAGAAGTCAATGGACATCTGTAGATGGTGTCAGCCCTACCGTCTGCTTACTCTAGTACCTTAAGATAAATAGATCTCAGTATGGTAGCCGCAAACACAGACTGTGGGTTCTGGCAGCACTGTGTAGTCAAGCAAATTACTTAACTGCTCACATTGATCATATGTTCCTTATGTTACTTCTAAAATGGAGAGAATATTCTCTACCTACCATGAATATTAGCCCAAAATGCATCTTAACGCCTCAGAACCATGCCTGTACACCGTGCCTGCTCTATAAATGACAGCCGGAAATTTGGATTGCTGTGACAGTTAATCAGGCCATTGCCACACGAACGCCTCAGATATAGTCACAAACTAAACATTCCCCAACTCTTAATTATTCCGAAACCAATCAGAATATAGAAATTTTCTGATCCTAATAAGATTTAGAGTTTAACATAATTATAGCTGCCTGGGGCCCAACCATATCTTCAACATTCTAAACTGCATTGAATAAATCTTAAAATTAAGACATATAGCCATTCCGGTACAATGGCATAGTTTTCAAAATAATGTTCATTTCTATGAACAAGGCAAACTTATTAAGGACAGGAAGCAAAGAGACTGCTGGTTGCACAGGGATGAGGATGAAGGCAGAGACTGTAAGAAAGCCACAAGTAGTTCTGGAAGGTACTGGAGTGTTCTAGCAATGGACACCGGTGGTAGTTACATGGCTGTCTACACTCGATGCTGCACATTCTTTTCTTATCTTTTTCTTTCTCTTTCATCTCTTGGTTTTTTGTTTGTTTGTTTGTTTGTTTGTTTGTTTTTTGAGACAGGGTTTCTCTGTGCAACAGAATCCTGGCTGTCCTGGAAACTCACTCTGTAGACCGGGCTGGCCTCGAACTCACAGAGACTCACCTGCCTCTGCCTCCCGAGTGCTGGGATTAAAAGCGTGCTCCACCACACTCAGCTCTCATGGCAGAGTCTTTCACTGTATCTATGCTGGGTGAATTTTATGGTATGTAAATGATATCTCAATAAAGCTGTAGAGAATAATCTGTCTTCCTTGCACTACATGACACATTTCAAAATGAACTAGTATTTTTATTTTTATTCTAAAGCTTTCTATTATCGGCTCATCATCACGACTGACAAGAATCCATCCGAGACCATTAATGTATTCCTCCACAGGCTAACAGGGCCGTTATCACGGCTTTTACCCACAATCACATTGTTTTTGAAAAGACATCTTGAGATGGAGAATCAAGGTCATTAATAGAAAACATTTATGAGCTAAGATTATGTTCTGCGCCTGAGAGCTTCCTTGTCTGGACAGTAAATACTCGAGTTGGGAATAAATGGTTTTCAAATAGAAATCCATTATCAGTGAATAACTTCCAGGCAAATATTTCAGAAAATAGCAAAGCCACTTTTCTCTAAATACTTTTGATGGATTAGAAGCAAATCGTTAAGGCAGGGGTCCTCAGAAACTTACTCCTGGGTAGCACAGACATACTCTTGTGTTTTCAGTGACCTAAGTGTTTAAACAAATATTAAGGACAAGTTATTATAAGTTCTCATAAATGAACCTGAAAAGAATAATCACTAAACATTCATCTTCCAAACACAAGAGATTTTCTTCAAGACAGTGTAACTTTTCATTACAGTTTATCGCTTAGTTTACTTCTAGGCCCCCCGCTCAACCATAGTCAATCCATCTCTGACTTCTTCTCCGCAGACCTCAAAGTGTCTGCTGAATGAGATGAACAGCGCGGGTGTGGAACTTCACACCTCCCTGTATTCAAACCTTCTTGCCTATGGTTAATCCACAACTGAAGTCACGTAGGATTCCTGCGACCATTACTTCTTTCTCTGAGTCACACCCAACAAACCGCTTGAATTGGCCTGGGCTCTGCTCCGAAGACCTACCCTTACTGGACCGGTCTTCACATCTTATGCCCTGAATCTTAGTACAGAGATTTGCCTACTCCTTTATGAAAACTGGTTCAACAAAATCCATAAATGGATGGCAGCAATACAACCTCGAGAGAAGCTGAGTATGAAGTCCACTGTGACTGGCTACTGTGTTAAGATGACATATATATTGTCCCTTATCCTGGTACATATTATAACCTTTATTCATAATGAGGAAAGGGAAGCTAAGACGGACTCGGTATCGCAGATGGAGTTGATTGTGAAAGAGCAGTTGACTCTGTTCCTATCTCTTACAGTTGCTGCGTTCTGGGCCTACCTGTCTGTAATTTCCATAAGTGCATTGGTGAAGCCACAGAGTTCAAAGAATCCTCAAAGCAATGCATAAATACATTAAGAATGCACACAGCATGGAAGGGGCCGAACTGAGTCTGGCCACTGTGGGGTTTACAGTGTAATCAGTTAAGAGCTGTTGTGTCAGGGGGTAGTCTCTCACCTCCCTCATCCTTCATGTCCTTGTCTGCGAAGGTGATCAACCCCCATTCACTCACTCGGATATTAGAGAACATAAGTGAAATTGTGTGAATATTAATTGTGTTACCAATGAGTACAAGTTGTTATTAAATATCATTCTTACCACTCACAAAGGCTACAGCTACACGGTCACATGGGCCTTCCAAAAAAATATGACCTCGGGCATCTACAGAAGCATAGGATCAAGTGAGATTTAAAAAGTATTCTTTCAAATAAGACTGGGTGCTACCAGTTTTCATCTCGAAGAGCTAAGAGAGGATATGCAAACAAAATCAACCTTTAAAATTCCTGTCTTATTTTTGGTTAACATTGAAGCAAGCACCTAATTAAAAAGTGTTTCATCATTAGTTTGATGGTCCCTGGCTTCTCATAATATTAAGATCTCTGAGAATCTTTGGATAGTCAAAATTAGCAAGCTATTATTCTAAGCTTGACAGGATTTTGTTAGTGAGAGTGCTAACTGTGTCTGCAAAAGAAAGAACTAAGAATTTGAAAAGATTCTCTTGTAGCTGCTATTAATTTCATATTTGTAATTCTTAGCAATCAATCCCTTTGCTTCTCTAGGTTAACCAGTTCAGGGGGTTTGACACGGCAGAGCGTCAGACAAGGCATTTAATAAGCCAGAGGACAAGGATGCTGCCTTGGAAAGATAATTTACATTCACAGATGATTCAAATTAGAAGGGGCATCTCAAGACTTTGCACTTTCTGAGGGCTGAAAAGAAAAAAAACTAAAATGCTTTCAGAGATAGGGCAGATGATACAAACCATGGGCTAGACACATGGAAGGACAGTGTTTGAGATGAACATTGGTGTTCTACCAAGGTTAGTCAAAGCATCCTAATTCAGACCTCTGTCAGTCATGTTTCTGGTCGAAGCTAATATGCTTGCAAGCTTTATTGTACCAGGTTCCCTGAGTTTATAATTTTCAAATTTCTAGATTTAAAAAGTTAAAGTATCTGAAGACCAAGAATACCATAAGGCGTTATCATATCTGTTATCTGACGGGGAATCAGTGCTGTCTTGAGCTCCGAGAACACAGCACCGTTGATAGAGAAACGGTTCTTGTTTTGGTGGAATTTGTCATGTTGAGAGGGATGCAACAGAGCCAAATGGGAGCTAAAATATAAACTTTACACCCTGAAGAGTCTGAGGAAGAAAAGGGCAGCTGTACAAAGCTCAGCAGTGAGAACTACAAACTCCAGTCCAACTTTCAGGCCTACTCCATGCTGAAATAGCCCCTAGAGAAGGCAGTATCATAAAGCGTATTTTCTCAAAATGCCCATGTTTGGGTATCAAATGGTTTGTGGGTGAAAAGAAGAAACACTTAATCTAGTACTTCCCTAATAGAGTTTGACAGACGATTGAACAAAAAGCTGCTAAAAACTAGTCCACAGAGACATTTATTGGCAACGTAAAGAATTCAAAGGTCTCTGATAAACGTTCTAATAACGCTCAACTGAAGATGTTAAATTCTGAGGGGGAAATAAGGAAAGGAATCACTAACCAATGGAGAGGCTGTTTCTTTGACACACGAATCTGATTCAACAGGGGCAGACACAGGTTACTTGAAAGGGAAGAAAAGAGAGGGCCTAGTTTGAAGACGCGTAGTTTTGAAAACGATGTTGTTTCCCTTCACGATAATAAAGCGACAGGCTGAACTATGAAAGGGAGTGAAGGGCCAGAAAGAAGAGCTGTCATCGGTGATTTAAAAACTCACTAGCAAGAGTTGACTTAGATGTTATTTAATAACCTCTAAGTCCATCTAGCAGAGAAACCCACTCTCGCTGTGATAAATAAATGGACACTAGAACCACTTTCCATCCATCACTGTGGCGGTGACCCTTGGGAGTCACTAAGATTGACTATTGCTCTAGCACCTGTGGCCAAAGACTACGTGGCATAGGGACCTCAGGGAGTGGGAGGAAGGGGTTACATCCAAAGGTGAGACGAGCCTCGGAAGGCAGCACTGGAGCAGGGTCACCTCTTCAGGGATGAGTGGTGTTTTTATTTTATGCTTTAGAGTAAACATCCAAGCAACAGGTTGGCTTAACTTTACTCATCTCTCAGCATACCTCACTTGGCTATTTTCGCAGAGCGGTTCAACCTTGACCTTTCTCATATCTCCATTGCCTAATGTGTAGACTGTTTGCCTGCATTCCTCTAAGTACCTACTGTTATACTATAGATAAAATATACCAAGGTGGGAATAATTAACTATTCCTCAAGTATCGGTATGCTCAAAAATTATGTCATAGCTATTCACAAACAGGTAAATAAGTGTCCAAAACAGACATATGTCATGCTTCCAAGTGTCTAAGTGTTCCTTCTTTGGATTTCACTATTATTTCTTTTAAAGGACATGGACTATACTCTTCAGCAGTTAGCTATCAAATAGAGAGCGTATTTTTGTGCTAGGCCTTAACCCACCAAAGCACCCTGGAGTCTAAGTCATCTGACACAAAACAAAGATGGTGAATCCAGGAAGCCTGTGAAAGTTTGTGGGAAGTTATTAAGAGACGGTCCATTCGTGGCTAACTAGTGTATTGCATATCCTGGACCCCCCTCCATGAATATCATCTCAGCACTGCGGTGTTCTGCCATTTAGTCCAATGCCATTCCTCGTTCCATGAACTAATGGACCCTTAATTTCTTGGTTTACTTTGCGTTCAGGAAGAAAACAGAGGTCTCCTTGCTAAATGGTGCTAAAACACAGAGAAGGCAGAGTCAGACAAATTATGCTTTTTATCTCATATTTTCCTTTTATGAAGAACAACAAAAAAAATCTACAGAGCTCTTTTGAAGAAAAGAAAAATGACTACTTTGTGATCAAGGCTACAGATATTTTTAAAAGTCATAGAATGGTTTCTTTCACAGTAGTTATAATGCTTTTAAGGTCTATAACAAGGACCACTGCTCATCCACATTGGCGGGGCTCAGCACCGCAGCCCTTACAAAGCCAGGCAGCACATGAATGACAACTCTATGCAGTCAGTCACTCGATGTCCTTCCATCTGGTCTGCTAGAGAATCTCCTCCAACAATACAGAAGCTAGAATGTTCTATTAAGGAGACTCCATTGCTCAAAATAAAGACAGTCTCAAGTGAATGGCTCTGCCAGCCCCAAACCTTCTTTTAATTCTCCATGTGTTTTTGAGCTTACTTTTTGAGGCCTTGGTATCATTAAACAGTTCCAAAATAAGAGAGTAGCAATTATCTAGGATGAAGAACATGATTCACACTGAGTCCCATGCTCTCGCTCGCACATTTCCTCATTTCTCTCCTCCCACTGGCACGAGGAGTTGCCATTGCAGGCTTAGCAAAATAGTACCTGTCGCTTTCACAGACTTAACATACCCCGCTACAGCAGCACAATCTTCTAGTTCAGGCCATCTCTGCTGTCTCAGCACAATATACAAGTGTGTTGCTCAGTCACTAGTGGTTCAAGAAAAGTGTGCCCCGGGCAGACATGGTGTGTAGTTGTGCTTTTTCTGAGCCTGTGTGCCCGCCGCCTGCAGATACAGCATTATATGGCCAACCCACTGGCTTACTGGCCTATAAGAGATCAGAGGGACAAGACTAAGAATGCCCACTTTCCCTTCTTGTTGCGAGTGTCCTCTTTCCTTCCCCCTTCGTCCAGACTTAGAAGCACTGTCAAAGGCATAATTTATTGATAAAGCTGGACCATTAGGATGATGCATTGTATATCCACAAGATGTTTCTCCCCCTCACAGAATCTCATTACTCCATGCTCTAGATCTGGCGAAATCTTGATATTGCCATAATACATCTGCTTCATACACAGCAGAAGTATCTTTTTACTTAGCTGTGGCAAATTTGTCATCATTGACATTCAATACAATTAACCAAATTAAACCGAATGCCAGATAATGCAACTGTTTAACGTGAAGGAAGAGGTGCAATGCTGTTTCCAAGGAGTGCATATGGGCTAGAAGGGAGGTATGGTAACTAGCTGTTCTAACATCAAATACCTAGAACATATCTGTCCTTATCGCCCTAGAATAAAGACCATGTAAACTACTTACTAATGCTTTGGCTGGGCCTAAGAAACTGCATTTATGGATAAATTCATCATTTATGTCTGTCTTGTAGCAAGCGTGATGAGGCTTAAGTTGTACTTCCAATCTTTTAAGTTGGCAGAAGTCAGGGACAGTACTGTTTTTGACACAGGTGAAAGTTATCCTATATGCCCGCACTAAATTGCCCCTGGTAACTTTGTATCGCGTACCATAAACAAAAAGAATTCCCACACAGACACTTTTGCTGGTCCAAGCACCAGCCTGTGTTCTCTCCGTCCTGCTTGTAAGTGCTAAATGTGATAAGTGAACACATCCATGCTCTTGGTCATGTGTCTTCATTGCTACTGTATTATATGATCTCCCTATTTAGTCCTCGGCCCCTTTCCATGTGGGTCTAATAACTACATGCAGCATTCATGATGAAAATGTTGACTTTCCACATGATTACCTTTCCTGTGTAATTAACAGTCCTCATCTTCTGGGCAGCTTTTTCCCACCCGCTCTGCTCTAACCTGCTGTCTATCCATGGAACACTTTGTTGTATTTATGCAAAGGAGGGGGAGACAACGAAGCTCCTCCTCGTTGACCCTGGTTGCAAGGAAATGGTTTTTTACCAAATTGCACGTGCGATTATATTAGCTACTTTCGTTGCTTACATAAAGGGCAATATTGGTTGATCCACACCTGAGACAATAATGATTGAATTACCAATCTGAACAGACTTCTATTGGAGACCATTACCAACACCTCGAGGAGCTTCAACTGAGAACTGGACACAAGAAGGAAATGCAGAGCTAGCTAGCCATAGGGACAGCAGTGAGCTCAGAGCACCGGGCTTAGGGATTCTTCTATCCCCTCCGAGGTCCCTCCCTGCAGGTGTACCTCAGATTTCTCATCTGCCAGCGGTTGCCTAGATCTATTCTCTCAGACCAAACCGTCTGGGAAGGGGGCTGAGAGGCTGATGTGCTAGCTCTGCTTTCGTTGAAACCTCCTTGGAAAGTACTTCTCAGCCGGAGCTCAAGCTGTTTGCCTTAAAAGGATAAAATATCTGTAAGGGGGAAAAAAAATAGCTGGCTGCAGCGGCGTCTCATACCAGACTGAGAAGTGCTACAAGCCCTCCACTGCTCTTCCAAGAGGGACTTGTCTTTGCTTCACCTCCATCAATTTCGAATTTCATGGCATCAGCTGAGAACCAAGGGATCATTCCCTCCTGCTAGTAAGGCCACTGCCCTGCCTGGAGCAGAAAAATAAAAATCAGGAAAACCAACTTAGGGATGATGCCTGATCCTCATGTGTATTGGATGGCTGGCCAGGACTTGTGGCTGACTAGAAAGAGGAAACATGAACAGAGCTGAACAGAGCTGGTGATGCTTTTGTGTGACCGGGACACAGGCGACCCTCGGAATCAGACTGACAGGGAGGGTCCAGCTGTGATGGGTAGAGCAGCCCAGCTGGAGCTGCCTCATTCCGCTCTGAGCAGCATCTGCCCCCAAAGTGTGTGAAGTCACGTAGTCCACAGCACTGGGGAGCCAGGTGGGCTAACGAAGAGGCTGTCAACGACTGAAGATGAGAGTCAGCTCTGGACTCAAATACGCACTTACTCTGTAAGCCCAGCAGCCCCAGAGCGACTCCATCAGTCTGGCTGGTGGCACCCAGCAAAGACGTGCGTAAAACCTCCCTCAGCAGTTTTCTTAACAAGCAGCCAAGGTTGAGAAGTAAAGGGCTATGGGAAGCCCTGCATACTTACTTAGAAGAATAAACAAGATGGTATATGCTTATAATCTAACCAATAAATAAATACAATCTACCATTGCTTTTGCAAGCCAGTGAAGATTTTAGCCCAGAGAGGCATTCAACACTTTAGATGGGAAATTCACCCTACTCCTCCATTTTCTGTCCTACAAACACAACACATCCTGTCATCTTCCCATCACAGTGGCTCCCCAGTCCCATTTCACATGGGAACTACCTCGGGCATCATTTGAAACAAAGTCTGATTTTTAATTCATTTGTGGTAAAACTTAGGCAATGAGATTTTTAGTTTCCCGGAAGACTCTAACGTGCAGTCATTTTTGGAGCAAAGTCCCACCTAATGTCTCCCAAGGTTCTGCTTGCTCCTCCTTTATTATGGGTGAACAGATACTTTCCCCGGAACATACGTTATTCTTAGATTCTACAGTTACTTGATCCTTGCAGGCCTTGGAGCAGTGTAGGAACCTAGGGGTGGCTGCAAAGGCTCCTGCAGACCAAATTCTGGTTCAAGTTTTTGCTAAGTGTTTGACATTGAGCATGAACCTTACCTTCTAGGAATCTAGGCGCTCTCTTCCTCAGGCTGAGAAAGGGGAATAATGTGGAATGTTCCTTACAGACGTGTTCCAATCCGTGATGCTAGGGAGGGGGAGATGGCTCAGTGGATAAAGTGATTACTGGGAAAGCCTAAGGACCTGAGTTTGAATCCCAGCATGCACTTAAAATTCAGGTTTGGCATTGAGACAAATAGTTTAGTCCAAACAGAAGCATCAGGCTCATTTATAGATACTGTTTCAATAGAAAGAAGGAAGAAACAAAGAAACAAAGAAAGAAACAAAGAGGAAGCAAGCAGGCAGCAATTGTTGGAGTCATTGCAACATCAAGAGCTGGCTTCTATACATGCCCATGTTGTGAGCTCATACATGCCTTTAAAAACACGGGGTGGTGGTGGTGGTGGTGGTGGTGGTGGTGGTGGTGGTGGTGGTGGTGGTGGTGGTGGTGGTGGTGGTGGTGGTGGTGGTGGTGGTGGTGGTGGTGGTGGTGGTGGTGGTGGTGGTGGTGGTGGTGGTAATGGACAGTATCATCCTTGACCTGCTATTTCAGAACAGCTACATGCTGGCATGCTGCCTTTTCCACTGCACTGAAGCCTGCAGACCGACTGCCAATCTCACCTGGATGTTAGATTCAATGGTGCTTCTAAGGAAAAATACAAAGTATCCAATAGGTATTGGTCTGGCTAGAAACATCTGTATGATATTCTGCCAATACTTTCATACGACTTTCCAAGTGGAGGCAAGCTTTCAGATATGGTCCTTGCCAGTTGTCGTCCACAAAGGACCTTTCTTGAAAACTGTTCTCATATTGGGGTATATTTATATGCCCACAAAGTAGAGTGCTACTTTTAAACCTCCTGGAAAATAGAACATAACTTCAACAATGCTCCTCTTGTCCTACCTCACATCTTGAAATTTCTTCTCCCCGCTCTACTCTCCTGATTTTTTTATACTAATAACCATGGTCATAAAATTCCATTCCAAAACACCGAGAGTGCATTACTGGTCACCCTACCTTGTAGTAAGCATCTGTTGTGTGTAGCTGCAGATTTTGTGCTATGGCTTATATTTATATGTTCATTTGGGAAAGATAACATTCCCCTGACCTTACCAACAAAACTGTACTTACAGAGTTCAAGCAGGCTGTACAGATTTCACTTCCCAAAAGAAAATGTCTTTAAGGAGACAGCAAGGAAAGCGATCATGACAAAGGATGGTGGGCGGGCCTAGAAGTGGTATCAGAAGGAAGTAGAGAGGCGCTGTCACAGGAGGGGTGGCAGAGAACACTAGCTCAACAATTCAGATTAGGATTCAAAATGCCACAGATGTGGTTGTATAATAATCTGTTGAGCATGCTGGCAAGGGCTGCTTTTAGCATTGAAGTATTTGCCACATTGTCTTGTGTTCTCAGAGCCAGGAAGGTTCAAGTCAGAGGGCCTGGGATGCTAGCAGCGATTCCAGTTCCTTGGGATGGGCAGCAGCACCTATGGTAGAGATAGCAGAAAGAGCAGCAGCCCGGTGTTCAAATATGGTTGCTAGGATACCATGGAGACCCTCCATTGCTAAGCAGACAGGAAAAAAAAAAGGTTCCCATATGCCTTATAACCTGGAAACTGCAACAATGGAAACATTGCATGTCTTATTCTACCCTTTCCTAACAGAAATCCAAACCCAACACTTGAGTTAAATAACGAACAGGGGGAGCTTGGAGATGCACCCCAGTAAAGCAAGGAAGCTGGCCATTCATATTCTCAGGCAGTCCCTAGAGCAACTCTATTTAAGGCTTGTCAGTGTTTTCATTGTAAGTCCCAGTTTAGGGGCGAGCAAGTTGACTTTACTTCCAAACCCCCTAACAAGATATTTAGCAGCACGATCTAGTATAACATTGTAAAGCCTTTGCACAGCTTCTGTTTCACTGCCTAGGCTGTAATGTCAAATTAATGTTCAAACTTAAATTGGAAACTATTATAATAACCTTAGGTCAGACCTTAACTCCCCCACAGAAGCAGGGAAGATGAATTCCAATAACTAACAAGATTGCATTCCCATCTACATCAGTCTGCCCAGATATGTGAGGAATCTGCAGAGCTGGCCTATGGCGTACAACTAGGCTGTTTTCCATGAGAACACTCAGAAAGGTACTTGGCTTCTTCAAGAGTCTTCATCACCTGCTTTTTGGCTACGTTAGACAGTCTTACCTAGTTAGTGTAGTTATAGTGAAAGGTTAGAACCAAGAACTTCACCACTAATAACTAACCCTTCACACACACACACACACATACACACACACACACACACCATTCTAAAAAAAAATACAAGCGTAAGTACCTCTTAATACACTTTATAAAATCATAGAACCTGAGATATTCAGTTCTCTCCATGGCACTCCAGTAAAGCTGACACCATTCTCCAGATCTACCTTGACTTTGCTCATGGCTTGGACTGTATTACCCCAACTTCCACTCCTCTCTATGCTCCCCTCACAGTATAAAGTGCTTAAACCATAGCAGTCTTCCCAGTACTACAATGCATGACCTTCAGAGGCGTTCCTGGTAGCATACAATTCAACAGGGGCCACAGACTCACCAACTGTTTTTGTGAACTGCGCTCTGTTTCACTTAACTCAGCTCTCTAAAATATTTACTTATAGCATTGTTGGGTCCCTTGCTAACTCTTAAAAGGGTCATGTGCCTTACAGTCTTTTCAGGTGTTATTCCATACAAGGATTTAACTGATTTGCAAGGCTCATTTGAAATGTAATACTGCGAAGAAATCTATGTTTTAATGTTAGGCTACTTATGATAACACTAGAATTGTGTGATTTCCATGACTTCCTTCAAAATTAAACACACAACATTTAGGGAGATCCTGTTTCTCTTGGAATATAACATCAAGGTTTAGACAACTACATAGGATTGTCTATGTTTTAATTCCTCCCTAAAAAAATAGGAAAATGTGTGTCTCTTTTACCTCTAATTCTTCCAAACTATTTCACAATCACAAAGTGAAACAGAACAGAACATGTCATCTCGTTCTCTGAAGTGAAGCCACCTCAGGGGTAAAAAGCAGGAGCGTTACAAAAACACACAAGACATTAACAAGTTTTGATAGGAACTCAAGTCGAGATAGTCGAATTGAAACGACACGGAAGGCTGTGACAGCAAAATGGAAAAGACTTGGGAACAGAGAGTACATCTTTAGGAATGAAATGTCATGAAATAAAATTATCTTACAAGTTCATGTGAACCATCGGGTGGCCTGATCTCACAGACTGAATGACTAGGTTTGTTTGTATGTTCCATTGTTAACAGGCTCTTTTGCCTGATGTATTTTAGAACAGAGTCTAGTGGTTTTACATTCTTAAATAGCTCATTGGCAACAGTATAAACAGATTCCAACTTACTACATCAGTCCTTCTCCCTCACATTCGTAAATAACCTAAGATGGGTTCAAAGGTTATAGCCACATAGACTGTGGAAGACCAACATCCCTACCCTACTTCTCAGGTTCAGCACCGGGGAGTGTCGTCCCCTGAGGTGGGGTCTCACAGAGGCTTTCTTCCAGGTCTCACATGAAAGGGAAAATCCCAACTAAAAACTATCAAGATGAAAAAAGTTATCAAGTTACTTTATATTTTGTACTGCTTTTTATACGCAAACAATCATTTGTAAGGAAACAAAAAGAAGTTTTAAAACCTTGTAATTCTCAAAAGGCAGCCTCAGTAAGGAAAGCTAGATGCTTCTTTTCAATCACCAGACAACAAAACAGAACTTCAACTGCTCAGCTAACTGCATCTCCCAGAAAGGCAACCAAAAACTATGGGGAACATCGGGGAAATAAATTTCAGTCTACTTGCAAACTTTTGCCTCATCGTTAACTTAATCTTCAGGAAAGCGATTAAATTTAAGTTGCACTAAAGATTAAAAACATAAACACTTGTTGCCAGCAACTCAGAATAATAAAGGATTCATGCAATATACCTTGAAATGCAAAAAAAAAAAACCAAAATAAAAAAAAAGTTTTTAGATTGGCACATTGTCTTAGTTCTATGTGGATCGATCCTGTCCAGCCACTTAAAGCACAAGGATACTATCTGTTTTGCATATAATATACTTATTTTGCTCTAAGAAAAGTACACTACCACTCTAGGCAATTTTATTCTGGTTTCCTTCATACACGTGTTAAAAAAAAAAAAGAACAGATGTTTTTCCAAAATTGTTTAAACTTGGAAGGCATCTTATCATTTTCTCCAGTATAATCCCTCAGAATCACGAAACTAACAGGGAAATACCACCTCGGCAGCCGAGTCCCTTAAAGATATCAAATAAGGGTAGGAGGGGAAACATTGCTCAACAGATACAATGTTTGTCCTGCAGGGAAGCTACAAAGTAAGAGCTCCTCTCATTTCATTTTCCACTGGGGATGTTTACAAAAACACCAGGCTTCTGTGTCACACACCAAGAGTCAAAAATCTTCTAAATGGACCACGTTCTGTAGTTCATTCCCAGCCCCTGGATTTCTCTAGGCTTTCTCCAATAGAATGTTTAACTGCAGTTAGCAGCTGGATTGATCACACTGCATCTAAAAGCTTAACTAAAACGGTCTTTTTACAAAAGCAGACTTTGTTGTAGGTTACTCCAAAGTCCTGCAGATACTAAAATGGCAATCCTATGGAATAGTTAGAGACACAAAGAGCTGCTTCTGGGTTATATTTTCATTATGCAAAACTTGGCCCAGGAGAGGTGGCCATGCACCTTGTTAGCTGAAACAGGAGAACATGCCAGGGACTGCAAATTAATTTACCAAAGAAAGCTCCAAAGGATTCAGATCACTCGGGTTTCTAAGACAAATTGAAATCAGCTCATCTGTCATGGTCACATGGTAAGGTGGAACATCTCAGAAAGATTTCTCCTTATCAACTCCCCCTACTCCACAGAATTCAAACTCCTCCTTCAGCTAAGCCTGTGAATGACTCATGGGGCGGGGAGGGCCAACATGTATAGATTTGACTTGTAAGTTTTCAAAAGTGTATGTAATATGTACTCCTGGGCCCTCCCATCCAAGAAATATAAATGGAGATGAGCAAGTGTTTACTTTCTCTTCTTATGAATCCCCTGTGTTTATGAAGTAAAGGGTTCCTAGGGACCTTCTGATATTATGTAACAAGTGTCATCCAGCGTGTTATGTAGTTAGGAGCAGGACAACAGAATCCTCTGCTTCACCAATTATGTCATTACTATTAATTAAAATGCCATTCAGATGGTGTTCTGGTTCTGTCACTGTCCTGTCCCTGCTGCTCATTCTCCATATGGACTCCGGGCTTGAGTGTTGTGTAACAAGTTTCATTCAGTGTCCCCATCCAAGTTATGAATCCCCCTGACATCAGAACTACACTGCTCTCTAACATAGAAGAACAGCAGCAGAGTGACTTGCGACCCGAGTATGAGACACAGCACGGTCCACTCTGGAAACAGCATGTGTTCGGCTACACTGTCTCTGAAAATCCATGAACCCTCAGGGGGGGGAATGAAAGTGTTCATTGGTGATCATAGGAAAATTCTTTTAGGAAAACAAGTAATATTCTCTCTTGGATATTATGAAAACATTTTTTTTTTCAAAAAAAATCAACAGACTAGGTTTCCATTTATGGACTGTAAATGTCATCCGACTCAGGAAAATTTTTAAAAATTCTTCTGTTTTATATGTCTATTTCCTTATTCTTTTACACTTTGATGGTGACAGAACATCAGGTTTGAACGGTACCAGCATGAAGCGCCGGCGGCATGTAGATAAATCCAGGAGAGCCACGAGTGCGTGGAAAGTCAGGGTAATATCAACGCATTTCATTTCAGTCTGATGAGCCTGCAGTTAGGATTTTCCGGCTGGCCAGGTTGGCTGGGGCTTTGGGGAAGAAAGGGGTTCTGATTCCTCCGTTCAACAGCCACTCACAAACATGGTCAGACACACACCTGGGGCGCGTCCAAACTCTATGTACAGTAGGTGGCATATGTGAACGTATATGTATATTTTTAAAATACCTTGGCATCTGACAAAGACACGAAGGCAACGGATGTGCAGGGAGTCTGGCCCTGAGAAACGTACACAGCCCCTCAAGAAGTGCCGTGAAAATGAGACATTTCTGAGGATGAGGACAGACATGGCAAGCGGGAGGGGCAGGGGCCGACAGACAATACAGAGACCCGCAGCTTCCCACCGCCTGGGCGCCACATGGACCCGGGCGCGTAACCCTGCTTACTGTGGGCTCTTGGGGTAGAAGGGCAGGGTCACGTGGCTGAGATCCTGGATGTCGAAGGCGGTGGGCTCCGCGGAGATCGCCTGGCGCTTGGTGCGCGGTTCACCCTGCAAGGTGCTGGCGCTCTGCTTCTGCGCCTGCTGGGTGGCCGGCCGGATTACCGAGCGGTACTTGTCCAGTTCATTCTGCAGCTTCTGGATCAGTTCGTCCTTCTGATCCAACTCCAGCTCCAGCTCATCGATGAGAGCATCCCGCTGCCTCAGCTCCTCGATCTTCTCCTGGAGCGCGTACTGTAAATCCCGCAGGGTGCCCATGCTCCTCCGGGCTGCCGGGGGCTCCTTCCTGCCGCTGCTCCGCGTCTTGGGGCTTCCTCCCCTCTCGGATCAACTTTCCCTAAAGTCGCCGCTGCCTCGCGAGTGCAAAAGCTTCCCTCGACTTGAGACCAAAGCCAAGCCTGGCTTCTGAGCATGCCCAGTCCGCCGCTCCAGCCACCGAGAGTTTCAGTGTGCAGATTCCACTTCTCCGGGTTTAGGGATGAGCAAAACAGGTCCAGCTCAGGATGAACCTGAAAGGCGGTGGGCGCCGCGGCGCTTGGGGGAGCAAAACCCGGAGGCGCGATGACCCACGAGCGGGAGGAGGGAGACTGGGCTCGGAGGCGGTGGCTGCTCGGCTAGGGTCACCAGCGCCGGGTGCCAAAGGAAGCCAGCGATGTGTGTGGGGAGCCTGATAAAGCTCGGGGGCGCTGGGGCTGTGCGGGCGGAGCGAGGCTGGAGCGCTACTTCGGAGGTGGAGAGGTGGGAGGGAGAGGACCTGGAGCAAACTGGAGAGGCGTCAGCGGGCTCCGGGCTCCAGAATGTGGGGCTAGGTTCCTGGCGACCAAGGAAGACAGAGCAGACTGCGCGTGCTAACAGCTTTGACTTCTGGAAGGATTGTGACCGCAGCCTCACCGAGGAAAACAGTGTGGCTGAGCTCTCGCGTCCCCCACACCACCTTTCCCACGGGGTGCGCCTCACACAGGTGTCTAGGGCTTGGAAAGAAACTTGCCTCTCCAAAGGTGAGAGCTTACAGTGGTGCCTGGGAGGGATTCCCCAGGCATCCAGGTGCCTTTCGGGAAGGTTAGGGGTGGGTATCTGACCCCCGCCCCCAAGCCTTTCCTCTCTCCTAATTTTCCCTAATCTGGGCTGGCCAAACTCAGATCAATGAATTTTTCTAAGGGTGAAAGCCAAAACCCCCAACGAATTTGGGCCGGAGAAGGCCTCTCAGCTGCTCCCTGGTCCCTCCCATTTGTGCGAGCATCAGTTGCGGAATGGTTCGCTAGAGGCCTGGCTTCTTCCATTTGCTGGATTTGGTGAAGTGGGTGGGGGCTTAAACCCACAGCGGAGTTCCAAAACATTCTTACTGAAAGGGAACCATACCTTTTAAATGTTACTTCCGTGACAGCCCAGCAGTTAATGAGTAATTTTTACCAACTTTGGGGAAGAGGTAAAATCGACAAGTGATGGAAAAACTACAGGAGCTGCAATTTCACTGTCCCACCCACTACACTAGCTCTCAATCCAACCACTTCGCCAGCCAGAACTGCTCAGTGTGGGCTAAACTGCTAGCAAGAAGGTGGCAATTCTTTCAACCCAAGAATCGGTCTCTCATCTTGGGAACACTTATTTAGAATCCCAAAATATTTACCTAATGCTTACGTAAGTGCCTACTAGTTTAAGTAAACCTTCACCAGCTCGTCCAAATTTATAGCTTTTTGTAAAATAATAAGGAATCTTTAACTCACTATTCTTCCACACTCTGTTATAATTCTCCTCAGTATTCTATCTACCCACCCTTTAACACGTAAACAAAACAGAAAATACACTAAAACTAAGTTGCAATACATAACTACTGCCTGAAATCTCAAAGTAGCCAAGGACACAAACCTATCTTTTTTTTTTTAAAGATTGCTCATTTATATCCTTAAATACACAGCCTTTTTTCTCTGAGCTAAGAAAGCTGGAAAGAGAGCCTACTAGCCACTAGCACAATAAAAAGCTATTATTTATTTATTTATTTCAAGTATGCTTCTTGGTAATTAGAGGTGCAAATGAAAAGAGTGTGTAACCATAAATATTTCCCACAAAGACTATGATCCAGTTCTATGGCTGTGCGCTCCTTACAACCAGAGGCTTTGAATTCGCTTCGGAATGCAATATAGAAAGTGCACGGGTCACGAAATATGTTCAAAAGACAGCAGTGAATAATAGTTTGGACTTATTGTTATTTCTCTTAAAAGTCCACTTTGAGCAGACGTCTGTGACTTTGTGGGACTGACTGCATCCTCAAGTAGCTTCCTCCTGGGACAATTTCCTCCTCCCGGGCAAAGATCCAGAACTTCAGTTAACCTGTGGGAATTCTCTACCTCTCTGGGGAAATGTTTAATGCTACAGGTTTTGTTTTTCTTAGGGATTTATTCTTGGGGTCTACAGAGCCAGGAGTTTACATCTAAAAATGTATCACAAGCGATGGGTAAGAGACTTTGTTTTTACTCTCCCTTAAGATTTAAGTGAGGTTACTTAATGTCTCCCAGCAGAAGATACAAAACATACACTGCTTGTGTAAAGCTTGACTGAAAGGAAGAGGAGGGAAGAAGAAAGGGGGTAAAATGATTCTCCATCCCACAAAACTGTTTCCAACAGCACTTCAGCCATACACACTCAGGGTTGTTATCAAAACAGAGGAGGCTTTTCAATACTAAACTGTACACAAGCGAGGGACCTGCTCACAAACTATAGCAGGAATGCATGTTACAGACTCATTCTCAGAATTCAAAAGGTGCTCTGTGGTAGATCCAACCTTCAGAATCAGGGATCTGCTGCAACAAGCACAAAGCAAACAAAGGGCTGAAAGGGCTGACTATTGCAAGTGACTTAACACTTTGAAAGGTGTTCTAGGCCTTTCCAAGTAAGAGTAGTTAGCCAATATTATAGCATGTTGAATTTGTTCCAAGAGCTTTATAACTTTCTGCAAAATTTAGAACTTTCAGATGTCCTCTTTGATTAATAAAATAAAGACATACATTATACCTTTTGCACACTGATTGCGAGGGAGGTGCACATATCATGATGCATGTGTGATGGTCAGGGGATGGGCCACTCACTGATGTCATTTCTCTCCTTTTGCCATCCTGGGAGGACTGACTCTGTTCTTCAGGCTTAGAATGTGTTTTTACCAACTAAGACATCTCACTTGCATTCAAATAAATGTTTTAAATCATTTTTCAGACATGGCTTTGAATGGTCGTTTAAACTATAATAATGAAGGGGGATATTTTATTTATTCTTTTCTCATATATCCCAGCTACAATTTTCCCTCCCGCCTCTCTTCTCAGTCCCTTCCTCCCCTCTCTCCCAATATCTGCCTCTCCTCCTTTTCCCTTAAGAATTCTTGACCACCACTAGAAATCAATTTTATTTGAAAAAAATATATAAGACCTGAAATTATTTTTCAATGGACCACTTATTTTTCCTCTACTCCTATAGTAAACTATTTTAAAATATTTATTTTTAAAATTATGTTCACGTGTCCCTGTGCCTGTCGATGTGTAAGCAGGAAAGCAGGTATTCTCAGTGCTCACAGGAGGCTGGCCCATCCCTGGGAACTCCATTACAGGAGCCTGTGAGCTGCCCTGTAAATTGGTGCTGAGAACTTGAACTAAGAACGGGACACTGGACCTCCAAAAGAGCAGTACAGGATCTCAGCCACTGGAGCTGTCTCTCCAGCCACATCCACATCAAATCGACTGAACTAATGTCAAATTTCAAAGGAAAACTCTACATTCTCCTCATCAGGAAGTAGCTACCATTGACCTGGATTGGAGTAGCATGGAATGGCATTGACTCTGTGGCTCAGAGGAGGCCTTGGTGGTAGACATCCGCATTTACCATAACGCCATCCTGGAAGCATGGATTCCTACCCTAAAATTACACAGTCAGCTCAGAGAGGATAGCTTTCATCAGTCTTCCTTTCCGCAGCTTTGCTAGGAGCAAAGCTCTAGTGGCAGCCAGACCAGACGGTGGCAGACGGAACTCACCGGGCTCTTCTGCTTTGCGCCCAACCCTCATGGTTAGGAATAAATTTTCCGCACCTTCCTTATTTCAATCTTAGAATCCCTTAATGAAAAAGTCAATAACGTAGTTTATTTACAGTAATGGCTTTTTTTATTTATTCATAAAGAGTGTTAGAATCCTTTGCTCACAGTGTCATTACCTTCAAAAGAACTATGACAATTTTACTGTGCCATTGTTGATCCCAGTGATGCTACAATTCCTGAGAGAGTGTAGAGTTTGAAGTGTCCCCCTGATGTTTCACATGTATACAACATGATCAGGAAAAGCAAAGTGTAACTGACCCTCTTGATGATGGAAGCCATCCCCTGCAGGAGACGGTGAAGTGATTAAGAGTAACAGGTACTTCTATAGCACTGGATAGGAAGCTTACCATTGCTGACAGACATAAACTTGCTCCAAGTTGCTGGTCATAATCAGCATGGCAGTAAAAAGTAGTTTTCCTGAACAGTTACAGCAGCCCTAAAATCTGGACACTATTATTTATGTGTTCTATTAACAATGTCAGAGGAAACAGAGGTACAGAATGACCATCTAATGGATGGAAAAGCGGCATTCGAATCCTTATCTTTTGATATGGAACTCAAGTGCCCACCACTCATTGCAGGACAGAACTTTCTAGTAAGGCCCTGTGGCCTTGTTTCTGAATCCAGACAAGTTGGAATTCCAACAGCATGGACTGCCTTGACGATGTCGAGTTAGAAAGAGGAGACGATGTTTGGAAAACCTTTTAAAGAACAGGACTAAGATGTTTTTAAATCTTCTCCTTAAATGAGTCTCAACTCCAGCAATATTTCATCCTGCTTTAGGGCAACTAATTGATATCCATTTGCTTGGGGCTGACCTGGTTTTAATACTAAAATTGTTTAGGATTGTCCCAGTTTTGTAAGTGAGAGTCCTAAGTGGTTCTCAGTTGTGATCAAACAAAAAAAAAGTGTAAAGGCTACTTAAATCTGAATCGCCAAACCGTTCTAACAGACATTTACAAATTTTGTTCCCAAAGTTACTGAGTAAAGCCAAGGAAAAGTTGCAGTGATAATATCCACACATGCAGGCACGCATAGGCATTTGCTTGTGTGAAAATGTTAAGACAATCATCTTATCTCCATGTATCATAATACAGCACAAACATGGTCTTGGACTGCAAAAATGGATGAATAGGGCAATACCGTTTTAAATTTTGCTTTGGAAAACTGGAAAAGGATTCAAGAATCTTTTTGGTTTTTGCTTTTATATAAACACTTGACATCGGTTTCTTAAGAATGAAGCACAATAATTTGAGCAATTATCATTTTATTCATGCATAGAATTAAATTAGCCTTATGATTGCATTTGGGGAGGGAGATTCCGTTATAAAGAATCTACATTTAGGGGATGGGGGTGATGACTCTGAGGTGAAACTCTTCCAGAGGACATGGGTTCAATTTTCAGCATCCACATGTGGAGCACAATGATCTGACACCTTCATCTGGCCTCCATGGGTACCAGGCACACACACACAGAGTACACATATGTAAATATATACATACGTACATACATATATACATACATGCATGCACACACATAAAGTGAAATGAAGTTAAAATTGTAATAAAAGTTTAAGTAGACATTTAATGGCTAGAAGCAAGAACTCTAGTGTTGTAAAGTCATGTTACTTCCACGGTGAGCTACCTGTGGAAAAGAAAAAGATAGCATCGATGATCAAAACTTCTTTCAGCAGCTTGGAAAGAGACAGTGCTCTACACTGAACCTGCTAGTGTACTTAGCCCTTAGTACTGAATTGGTGTCGTGTCTTCTGTTTGCTAAGGTGAATTCTCAGAGTCAATGGCTCAAAATGGTGGTAAGTCACTGTTGGGCCTTAGGCTAAAGCAGTCCTTTTAAAATTCAGGCAGTGCTCATTAGTAAGCTGCCCTTTTCTTTCTTTATTCTTTTAAAGATTTAGTTATTCATTATATATAAGTACACTGTAGCTGTCTTCAGACACACCAGAAGAGGACATTGGATCCCATTTCAGATGGTTGTGAGCCACCATGTGGTTGCTGGGATTTGAACTCAGGACCTCTGGAAGAGCAGTCCGTGCTCTTAACCACAGAGCCATCTCCCCAGCTCCAAGCTGCCCATTTCTAATGCTGGAATAAACTGGTTTTAAGAAGAGAAAGATGGGATTCTTCACAAATGTAAATTTTACAAATCGTAAAATATAATTTAAAGTGCTTTCTTATGCCAGGCACATGTTTGTCATCCCAGCACTTGACAGGTAAGGCACAAGGATCTAACCTGGGCTACAACAGGGAAATGATCTCCAAAACATTGGCTTCATTCACAGAAATGCTCTTATATTTTTCAGATTTTATTTATTTTACTTTTTTTCTGTTCTCGAGTGTTTTGCCTGTGTCTACATGTGAGTACATGTGTTTACAATGGCCACAGAGGTCAGATAAGGGCATCAGATGCCTTGGAACTGGAGCACTGATGGTTGTGAGTCATGTGTGGGCTCTGAGAACCCAGAGGGAATCTTCTGCAAAAGCGACAAGTGCTCTAACCCCCCCAGCCTTCTCCCCAGCCCCGCTTTCCACAGCACTTTAAGTCCAGCAGGCACACATATGAGCTTGCAGCACCCAAATGTCTCCCATTCATGATTAATGAACCACACTTTCTCCATCCCATCTCAGTGGTTCTGACATAGGAAACCCGCATGATCTCTAACTTAAGGCATCAAGATTTCCCACATAATATTCTAAGCCATTTGCTGTTAGCCTTGAGTGGGTGGTACACGTGTGACTTCATAAGGGCCCATTACTCTGTCGGAAAGGGTGAACTTTAAATTGTGTGTTCCATTGAACATCCCTGTGGGATTTAGTACTTTGTAAGTGCTGGTGACCTTAGACTGCTTTCTTCTTTAAACAAGAGTTTTAGCTGTTCAAATTGTGAGTGTAGTGGCTGTTAGGAGTGTGTTTAAAGTATTATAATTTTGAAAACTCTAAGTATACCTACAGTACTGATTATTGAATCTCAAAAATAGCATATCAGGAATATGAGAACGAAGAGAAATGTCTTTGTTTTCACCTCATTGTATGGCAGAACTCTAAATTATGTCATGTTGCTGAATAAACCGGTTTTGTGACCGGTATTGTTGTGGTATATGCCTTTGAGCCCAGACTCAGGCAGAGGCAGGTGGATCTCATGAGGTCAAGGCCAGCCTGGTCTACAGAGTGAGTTCTAAGACAGCCAGGGCTACACACCCTGTGTGGAAAAACCAAACCAAAACGAACAAAACCACCACCACCAACAACAACAAAAACATTTTTGTGTTCTGAATGTTTTAGCTCAGGGGAAGGTCCCAAGGCCTGACACTATTACTGAGGCTATGGTGAGCTTACAAACAGGGTCCCGTCCTGACTGCCCTCCAAAAGGCCCAACAAGCAGCTGAAAGAGTCAGATACATATACTTACACACAACCAATGGACAGAAGATACTGACCCCCTCTGACTGAATTAGGGAAAGCTGGAAGAAGCTGAGGAGGAGGGTGACCCTAGGGGAAGACCAGCAGTCTCAACTGACCTGGACCCCTGAGATCTCTCAGACACTGAGCCACCAACCAGACAGCAAACACCAGCTGATACGAGGCCCTCAATACATATACAGCAGAGGACTGCCGGGTCTGAACTCAGTCAGAGAAGATGCACCTAACTAACCCTTGAGAGACTTGGAGCCCCAGGGAGTGGGGAGGCCTGGTGGAATGGGAGTGGGGTGGGGGCATCCTCCTGGAGATGGAGTGGGGGAGGTGCGGGATGTGGACTGTAAAAAGGATTAAAGAGTAATTTTTAAAAAGAAAGGAAGCAGCTTTGGTATTATGTTACCTGGGAAAGCATAACTCTGTTGTTATTTTCTCTTTTGTCACTGCTTTTCTTTTGGTTTAAATAGCCCCTCCCAGCTGGTAGGAATTGCCTATCCTTCTAGACATTTGGTCAGTCTATCTACTTTTTGCTAGTGAGCCCATTGCCACTTTTAAGGTGGGAAAAGACTGGAGACGGACAATAGGAAACCAAATAGGCCGGTGAATTAGTATTGGATAAGTAACCACAATGACGAAATTAAACAGGAGAGGGTTTGATGTAACTGAGGAGCAGGATTGGAAGAGCAGCCGCAGACAAAACATCCTTAGCACGGAAGCCCACAGCTTCCTCCACTCTTACTAACTTCACAGGCAGACAAGGGTCCCTTCACTTCAGATTAAGGAAACGACTTAGAGCAACTTTCATACAATCACCAGAGATGGATGCTCATAAACTCATCTTTGAAAAGCAAATGAAGGACTAAGCTGCTAAAAAAGAAAAGAAAAGAAAAGGATGCCATTCCATTTCAGAGTCAAGAGAGAGGTCCCCTGATGCTTATGAGAAGATCACTCTTGGAACAAGGCAGACGCTCTGGGCTATGTCTCATAGGATGTGCAAATGTGCAATGTATCTTGACCAACCATAAAATTATCAGTTACCTTCCCTAACTACACGTTTAGAAAATACCCAGTAATTCCTCGCTAGTCTAGTTTGAATCTTGAGAACTTAATCTTGGCAAAGCACAGACATTGAATTTGGCACATGAAGAATGCTTTAAATATCAGTGTCTCAGATGTAAAAGACAAATGTGTAAACATCTACTAAAGCCAGGGTTGGAAGCATGGCTCACTTATTAAAGTGCTTTCCACACGAGCAAGGAGATAGGAGTTTGTGTGATACAATGCTATGTAAGCCCGTCACCCCTGTACTCCGAATTGGGGAGAGGGGGATCCCTAGAACTTGTTATCCAGTTGGCCTTGCACAATCTCTACTGAATCTGTGAGTCCTGGGTTCAATGAGTGCTTTAAAAATAAGACAGAGACCAATGGAGCCCGTAACCTATGGGTCATGACACATTGGGGAGGGACAAATGATCCTTTCATAAGGGTCACCTAAGACCATCTGAATATACAGATATTTATATTATGGTTCATCACAGTAGCCAAATGACAGTTATGAAATAGCAACAAATAATTTTATGGTTGGGGTCATGAGGAACTAACTGTATTAAAAAAATTGCGGTATTAAGAAGGTTCAGAACCACTTCAATAGAGGAAGGCACTCCTTATCAAATTCTCCCCTCCACATACACACACCCATAGACACAGGCACATGTATGCATCCCCTCGCACACAAAGAATACCACAAACAGCTGTATGTGCTGCCTAGCTTCCATGTGCCCAAAGAATAAATATCAAAACCAAGACTTTTACACTCTTACATATTGTTGCAAGTACATTCAGTGTCTGTCCTGAAATCATTTCATTATGTAAGACTGTTTCCCTCGAAGATCAGACTTAGGGAGTTAATGCGGAAAATTCATCCAAGTTTTTCCATACAGAGCATAAAGCAGCCAAAATTCAATCTTTCTTAGGAACGCCTCAGTGTTGAAGCCCCACCTGTTTTAAGTGGAAACACTGACAGGGAAAGCTTCAAAACATTTTACTCATGGAATGATAAAAGTAAGCCCTGCTTGCTAGGAAAGTAGAGAACTTGGAGAAATGTGTGTATCTTCAACTCTCCAGGGTTAAGAACCTGCCTCTGTGGGCAGCAGGAAGAACCTCACAGAAGGCAGGCCAATGATTGATTCAGCAGTATTCTGTATCCACTCTACGATTGCATTTACTGACTTCCAAGTTCACACATAGGCAACCTATTCAGACACACACATGTGTGCTCACAAAACCAGGGGGCTGAGGCAGAAGGATCCAGAGCTCAGTGCCAGTGTGTTCTTGGCAAGACACTTCCAGAAAGCTAAAACAAAAATACCAGCAACATCTGTGATGATGGGAAGCCCCTCCTCGAATGAAAACGCAGAGTGGGGGCGGGGTCTTCTGTCTTTAGTGATGCTTATCATAGGATTTTTATCTAAAATAAACATTAAGATTGCTAAACTCACCATCCGAGCTTGTATTCTGGAGAAATCCAAAGGCCATTGAACTGAGAACGCGGTCCCCAATGGAGGAGTTAGAGAAAGGACTGAGTTAGCTGAAGTGGTTTGCAACCCCATAGGAAGAACAACAACATCAACCAACCAGAACCCCCCCCCAGAGTTCCCAGGGACTAAATCACCATCCAAAGAGTACACATGGGGGGACCCATAGCTCCAGTTCATATGCAGCAGAGGACGGCCTTGTGGGGCACCAATGGGAGGAGAGGCCCTTGGTCCTGTGAAGGCTAAATACTCCAGTGTAGGGGAATGCCAGGGCAGGGAGGCAGGAGGGAGTAGATGGGTGGGTAGGTAGGTCAGTAAGCACCCTCACGGAGGCAGGGGGAGGGGATGGAATAGGGGGGTTCCTGAGGGGAAACCGGGAAGGGGGATAATATGTGAAATGTAGATTTAAAAGATCCAATTAAAAAGACAACTCACTCAACAGAGAGCTAAGCCTGGGACTCATCTCCTAATTCTCAACACATGGAGGGGTTTACTTTTGATATTCCGAGAAAGCACTTAAATTTGAATCGTACTTAATTACACATTTATTCCCATTTTTTTGCAAGCAGTTTTAGTGAAGATCTTGGTGATACTGGAAATAATTAAATTTTGAATATTATTTGACCCGGAACCCACTATATAGATGAGACTGTCCTCCAACACTTGATCCTCCTGCCTCCACACTCGCAGTACTAGGGTTACATACGTGGGCCACGGCAGCTGATTTGAATATGCTAATTTTCCAACTCTGAACTGTGATACATCATCAGAGATGCCCTTCTCCCACCAAAATTTACAACTCTCTGATTTACCTTATTTTATGTATTCCTGTATATTATTTTAGCTCATTTAGACTTGCAGTGTCTCTCTTTTTCTACATCTTCTTGATTGTGGTACCCTTAAATTATCATTAGTGTTTTAAGGGTGACTATCATCTTCTGGTGCTTTATCAAGGGAAAATACACTATTCCATCATACTTATTTATTAATATTCTAGGCTACCGTGCAAACCGATGAGCCTCATGGTGGAGATTTTATAAGTGCATATCATTCACTCTACTGTGTTCTCACCCATTCTCTTTACTCACCACTGTCTGTCTGTCCGTCTGTCTGACCCCCATGCTGTTGGCCCTTGTGCCTGGTCCTGTCCTTTCTGTCAGTGCAGCTTCCTGATTTCTTGTCACATGTTTTTCATTATTCTATTTCCTCCTCCTATAATCTGCTTGCTAGTTTAATCTCTCTCTCTCTCTCTCCCTCTCTCTCTCTCTCTCTCTCTCACACACACACACACACACACACACACACACACAAGTGTGTATGACCAGCTATGCAATACACATACATATACAATCTATATCATATAATATAGAAGTATGTTTTATATAATATATACTGAAGTGTAGGTTTATGCTTACATTGGAGTATATGTATATACTATATATGTAATATAATATAATATATATGCTCCATATGAGAAAAGTCATCCAGTTTTTGTCTTTGTTCATGTGGATTATTTTAATTTACACAGCGATTTACAGTTCTATTTTTCTGCAAATGTCATGATTTAATCTTTTGCCACATAAAATTCAATTGTGTACATGCACTTCATTTGCTTACTCACATTGTTAATAAAACTCCACTCTTCTTTTACCTTACCTGTTAATGGGCTATTATCTAAGTCAGTTCCATTCCCTGGCTATCATGAAACTACACCTATACACATGGTTGTTCACGTGTCTGCGTGCTATGACGATTTAGAATCCTTTGGGGATACACTGAGTTGATGGTATAGCTGGGCCAACTAGTAGCTATATTCTGAGGTTTTCTGAGAACCCTCCAGAGTTGTTTTCACAGGGATTGCACACGTTTGCACTCCCACCAACCGTGATGAGGTAACACCTTTCCTCCATATGCCAGTATCCCTTGTTATTTGCCTTGTTTTATGGTAGCCTTTCTGACTGGCATGAGAAAGAGTCTTCAGACAGTTTGATTTGCATTTTCCTGATGCCTAGGGATGTTGACAGTTTTCAAGTCCATTTATATTTCTTCTTTTGTGGTCTATCTGTGTGCTTACGAGTGTTATTTATGGACTGGGTTTTGGTGTGAGAATGTTTTCGTAGTTCTTTATATATCCTAGATATCCATCGGTCTAGTGTGTAGTTGGCAATAATTTTTACTATTCCGTACATGTTCTCTTCACTCTGTGATTGTTTGCCTGACTGCTCAGAAACTTTTTAATTTCTTACAATTCCATTTGTGAAGTCACAGGATTATTTGTCGTCTGCAGCATTTGTCAAGTGATACTGATCTTTTACTTGGCCTTTCTGGCATTACCACACACAGAAGTTTGATGAGGTTCACACAGAAATCCTACCTTACGTCTCTCAGTAACCGAAAGTTGTTGGGGACAATTTAGAGCACTTCAATCTGCTATAGAAAATAAAATATAGTTTAAAAAGTCATTCGGATTTCTACTCAGTTCTCTAAACAAGAGAGCTTTGTGTGGTTCCAAGTGATGGTTAAGAAGATGCGGTGTATGTCTGTACCTGTGTCCTGGAGTGTGCCTGGCAGGCACACCCACCACACATAGAGAAACAAAAGAGACCCTCTCAGTTGACAAAGGAGGCAGATGAACACAAATTATTTATACTTCATCCTCTTGGGCAAAGTTATTTAAAGAAAGTGACCACCCCTGTGAGGGGTTAATCTGCTACCGCTATGTACTCAGATACTAAGTACTTTATCCCATAATCTGGTTGCCCCAAGATGAGCACATTCCCAAGGGCACCCAGTTTTTGTTGTGTAAACCTTGCCTCCCAAGTTATTCCTGATTGGTTAATAAACTTGCAGACAGCCTGTATCCAGGCAGAAGAGAGGAAAGTAGAGCTTCAGTTCTGGCTCTGAGGTGGAGACCAGGAGGAGAGCAAGGAGGAAGAAGGAAGATGTCGTGGTGTGGCGTGCCATGAGGGTGGGCCTGATGGTGTAGAGCAAGTGGTGTCTCAGGGATCCCCACAAGGAAGTAGACAGGATAGCATAGAAGGTTGATATCTGCCCAGCTCTCTTTAAGCCTATTATGAGTCTAAAGGTTTCTGTGTCTCGTATCTGGGAACAATACGTTCTGAAGTGAGGTAGAAACGCCTATAGATACATAGATACTTAAAGGCTAAAGGGGGGGTAAGACAAGTTTATTTCACGCTTAGAAGAAAGGGACTGCAGCACCCTACTCCTAGAAGTCAAATGTTGTGAATTGTTTGTCTCTGTAATCATAGGACTACTCATGGATCACTGATATTTTTAAAGAATAATAATTTTAAACATATGAAAATGATATTCAAAACAATACACCAAACTGAAGACAGTAAAAGAGTATTTCAGATCTAATGCGAACCTTCATAACTTCCATTCCTCCACTGGGCCAGGTTAACTGTATAAAAGTTCACTGAGTGGTATAAACTTGGGTCTTATTAATTTAGCTGTGAAATGTTTTTATTTACGGCTAAGTTTTCCTATAACAAAGCCTGCATGACTAAGTTTTTCTATAATGAAGTCTGTAAAATTAAAATACTTTTTCAAAGTTTATTGGACACCTCAGGTTTCATAATATTCAAATGAATGTAATTTCAAAAGGAAAGCCAGACAAGTTAATTCAAACTCTAAGTATCTCTCCTCGTTGTGAGCTATCTCCTGGCTTCTCTGTGCACATTTCAGTATCCAGGATCAGAGCATGAAGTCCTTGTCCCACCAAAACTACTTCCAGGTACCAACATGACCTCCTGCAGCCACAATTTGCTCAATAGATCGCCAGAGCTAATGTCACTAGAGAAACCCAGGAACATATTACTTATACCGCCATTCAAGCATCATCAAATCTCATCTCCTTAAAATGACGGGGTATTGAGAATATGTTTGAGGGGAAATTATCAGGGCCTTAAAATCAAGAGAGGAGTAACTGGTTAATTATATATTCCCTATATTGACCCATTCAGTCTTCAAGTATCCAAATATCACACAACTTCATCTTAACAATTCTGTGGAATTTTTTTCTTTTTCATGGTATTCTCTTCCTTCCTGAGAAACTCCTTTCCTATGTCTTTTTCCTTCAAATCCAGCCTCAGTCACCACCTGCCATCTTTTGAGTCAGTAACTTGATAATTCCGTTCTTCAGTTCTCCCTTTAGAGAAGACTTTTGCATAACCCTCCTGAGGCATTCCATGATATTGTTCCCTACAGTTTCACTCAACAAGATTTATGAGTACATAATGTATATTTGTTAAATAAGTATCTTCCCCTATTAAATAAGTAACTTCCCTCACTAGACTGCAAATTCCTGAAACCAAGGATATCTACAGATTTCGTATATGTAATAAACCACATATATTATTAGGGTCTCAATTTAATAACATGCTTCTTTTTTTCAGAATAAAAGTTTAGACATCAGTTGCTGAACAACAGATCTATTTGCTTAAGATGCCTACAGAACTCTGGTTTCTACTTCCACTGTGAAATTTCCCCAGGAAGTAATGCTCCTTGATATTCAGATTACAGTAAAGCAATCAGCTCTCTATCACACTGGAACATTAGTATCTCATATTTCTTCTTCTAGCTAATGACATGCTGCCTTCATGATCTACAGCTGCCCGCATAGCATAGCCATTGAGCAATACCAACCATATTTCTTCTACAGTTCCACCTTCTCCTTCCGAGCGCTGTCTAGGGGTCAGCCTTTTTGGAACAGTCTTTCATGCTATGTATTTCTCTCCAAAACCTACTGCATCACATGATACCATTTTGGAAGCAGGGGGTGCTGTTAACAGACAAGTTTCCTTAGTGATCAGTAACCAATCCATGTGTCCCATGGATTCACTTCATTGATAACATCTTTGGAAGTGGAGAATGAAGAAAGATTTAAAGCAAGCATGTACAAGAAGCACATGTATCTGTTCAAGAAGTTTTCATTGCCCCTTGTTTTTTAAAATATGGGTGTAGTTAGTGGGGGGCTGGGAGGAGTATGGAGGGGAAACTGGTCAGGATGTATTATATGAGAGAAGAATTTATTTTCAATAAAAAGAAAAGATGCACATCTCCTTTTCCCACTTTATTAGCCTGGCATGCACCTCGACTTGAGGTCTGCTTCTTAACTCAAGATGTTTCTCTGTATAGCATCAGATGTGTTCCTTCAAATCAAATAGTTACCTTAATACCATAATCAAATGAACATTAATGCTTTTCAGTTTGTGGTAACTCGAAAGATCTAACACTGTGTTAAAGAACCATTCAATTTAATCAAAGAACAATTATATGTTTGCTAATGTTAAACAAGCAATATTTCTTAGGTTAAATGTTTTCTGTTCAGTTTTTTAAAGTGGCTAATAAAATTCATTAACTTTATTATACTTGGATATAGGTTTTACGGGGGAAAGTGACTTTTGTCAATCATCAAAAAAATAAATAAATAAGCTAAGCGTAAGCTTCTCCTATGAGAAAAAAAGAATCTTGTGTATAAGAGACAAATCTGGGCACAAGCTTTAAAGGTTCTAACGCTGGAATCCCACACATTGCTATAAATGAAAATTTAAATACAAATGTGTATATTTGCCCTCGTGTCTAAGTAGATAGTTCAATTTTTTGACTTGCAAGGGGAAGAAGCTTCTGACTCATTGAGAAAATGTGAGCGATAAGACGCAGTTGGATGTAAGATTATCTTTGTACCCTTTACCTAGGGGAGCGATTGGCTGAAGCAGCTCTCACTGTGCATGGTCTTTCTTAAAGCAATATTGGAAAAGAGGCAAAGGTACGCATGAATGGTGGTAGCCAGTTGCTATGAAAATAAATCTTACGGATCCATAACGGCGATTCTTTCCTATACAGAAAATACATTCTTTATGCATTTTTAATTATTTTTGTACTTTCTTGTTAAGCTATGCCATTTTTCTAAGTACAAAATTAAAGCATGACAGGATTTTAAAATGTACATTTATTTGCCCGACCCATGTTTATAAATGCATTTCCTCCCGTACACAATACATAGCAAACAGTACATTCTTCACATTTTGTTAGCCATTAAGTTACTAATTCCTAAAGCCCAAAACACAGAACTAAAGGTCCAATTGCACCCTCTACTGTCCAAATTTTCTATGCCACATTAAGCAAAGCCCGGCATGCTTGTTTAACACAGTAATAAACTCATCACATCAGTTTCCTTTTGACATTAAGTAGGGTGGTAATGCTTAAAGCTGAAAATATAGTTCCTAAATTTTCTTCAGTGATACAATAGAAATGCCATTGATATAGTTGGCTGTGCAAAATTGGTTTTTAAAATGACTGGATAATGTAAAATGAAGCCCTGGCTATCTTACGGCCTTGCCGATGACATCAAACACCTTATAAACACTAATCCAAGCCAGAAAAGGTCTCAGTTCATTTAAAAACTGAAATGTATTTTTAATACTTTATTATGTTTGCCTGCTCTATTCAAGTTAAATAGCATTAAATAGTTATTCTCTAATACCACACAAGGACGTTTTAGAAATTGGGATTGTAATTATTTCCACCAAATTTTAAAATACTCATGTCAAAGGTAAGCCAGTTAGTTTGTATTTTGTCTTAAGCCTGTCTCTGATTTTCACTAGAGACATTTTTTATTCAGAATCAATTATTGTTCTGACTACCTTATCAAGTTTTTTTTCTGTTAATGGGCTTATGTTAATCAACCTCTCCACCAAGGAAAATCAAAAGATGCACAATGAATCAAAGAAGCAAGCCACTGGTATACTTGAAAATAGCAAAGCGTTGAGGGGTAACAGCACAGAGAAGGGGGAGCTCTGGATGGTGAGGTGAGCATGCAAGGTTCCTTTGGGTAGCATCCACCCATTAAACACGCAGGAAACTAGACATCACTGCTTATAGGTATTGAGATCTTGGACCTAGAGGGACAAATGATAGCTCAAAGCACCAGTTACGGAGCCCAAATGCTAACCTCTAAAAGTCCTATCCTTGTTACACTGGAGTCTCAAGATTCCTCTGAATCCACTCAGTCCATAATGGATCAAGGTGAGGCACCCTGCTCTTCTGCCTGTCAAGAGGAAGTGGATCCTCCTGAAGAAAAAGCACAGTGTCCCGAGGCCACCCATCTCTGTGGCCTTTCACAGGCAAGACAAGGTCCAATCCAAACAGCTACACACACACCTCTGTAACAGAAACCAAGAGACAAATACTCACAGTAGACGCAGTGCCCCAGGAGCAGAGACTACAACAAGAGCTGCAGCTAGAACTGCCAGGTTTTCCAAGTGAATTTCAAGGTCACTGTGGCAGACATGTTTGAAGAGTGGGATGAAAACTTGGGTAATTTCAGCAGATGGAGGAAAATTATAAAACAAAATTAAATCAAAATTTTAGAACTGGTGGAAGAACAGAAACTGTGGTAAGTTCCACTGGAGACAATTAAAAGGCGAGTCCAAGGCAAATTACTATATTAAATGGGGACTAGGGACAGCTACAGCGATATATTCCTATAATCCCAGCATTCAGGAGGCTGAGGAAAGAGCATTGCTATAAGTTGAGGGCAGCATGGGCTACATAGTGGATTCCAGGGTAGCCTTGGCTACACAGGTAGAAAGACAGGGGTAGGGAGAGGGAGGGAGAGAAAGAAAAAAAGACAGACAGACAGAACATAGTAATAGTACTTACTATCAAGAGTAGAGAAAAAACTCCTAATAGACATAAATGCCCATTACATTTAATGTAACAACAGTAAAATGACAGTCAACTCTTTGAATAAGGAGTGAAACCTAAGAAGACAGTGGAATAGCGCCCTCAAAGGTGCAGAACTGAAACTGGCAGTGATCTACACATAACAAAATTTAATTTTTTAATATATTCTTTATTAGATATATTTCTTTACTTACATTTCAAAGGTTATTCCCCTTCCCGGTTTCCTGCCCATAAGCCCCCATTCCCTCCCCTCCCCTTCCCCCATACAGGTATTACTCCCATACATCCCTCTTATTACCCCCCCCCATATTCCCCTGCACTGGGGGTTTAACCTTGGTAAGACCAAGGGCTTCCCCTTCCCCTAGTGCCCCAACAAGGCTATTATACTCTGCTACATATGCAGTTGGAGCCCTGGGTCAGTCCATGTCTAGTCTTTCGGTAATGGTTTAGTCTCTGGAAGCTCTGGTTGGTTGGCATTGTTGATTTTATGGGGTTGCAAGCTCCTTCAACTCTTTCAATACTTCCTCTGATTCCCCCAAGGGGGTCCTATTCTCAGTTAAAAGATTTAATTTTTTTGATAACAAAATCAAATACGTTCTCAAAGAGTAAACCCAGAGAATTTGTTAGCAACCTTAACCACACTAACAGAGAGACCAAGAGGCATTTCATGGATAGAAAGACGATTGGCATACAAGAAAGCATTGAGCTTTGAACTTAAGTATCATGAAAGCATTGAGCTTTAAGGAAAACTTAAGTCTCGTAGAGGGGCTAAAGAAAAATATCACTGCACAAGGCAATAGTAACACTTTACAACAGTAACATAAGGAAAAAGGAGTACAGCTTTTTGCTCATTGCACTAAGTAATAATAAAATTGCCATCTTATTTATACTTTTACCAGTGTTGTTAGTGTGCTGTATGATGAACTTCCTGGGTAAACACGGAAAAGAGCAAAGCACATGCAATGGCATACGCAATGTAAAAGCCTATGTGACAGCAGATGAGGGGAACTCTTTAAAATAAATGACTATCTCAAGGGGAGGATGGTAAAAAGAAAGGACAAGGTTAAAATGGGAAGCACAAATAGAAACATCCAAGTGACGTGTAACCCCAAAACCACTGTAAATAGATTAAACGCTAGACAAATGCTGATTGAAGGAAGTTTTAACACCTACGTACATCATCCAAGGTAGAATTTTTATGTAAAGGAAATATGAAGATCTGGAGTTCAAAGCAGGGAAGGAAGGAATAAAATACAAACCCAGAGAAAGCCAATGTGGCTCTGCTGCCTCAGGGAATGTAAGGAAACATTCCTGCTAGAGACAAAGGCGTATTTCAGAACAATGAGTGCGCTGGTTTGATGGAAAATAACTACAATTGCACATTAGATAGGCTAGATAACAGCCTCCAAATATAAAGCATAATATTGTGGTATTAAGAATAGTCAGACACTTCTATCACCTATTAGAGTGCAATGCACGTCTTGGAATAAGTGATGGATCTAACAGGCAGAAGAGTAGCCAGGTTACAGATGATTCAGAGCACATACAAAATAGGTGGCCCAACCTAAGCATTAGGACTCTGCAGCCCCGACTAGTAGAGTGTACCACTCTTTGCATAGTACGTAGTCAATATCTATTAAAATTGGCCACGTGCTAAACTATAAAACAAGTATCAACAAACTTTAAAGGGTTGAGAAGTCTTATAGAAGAATTAAGCTGTAGTTAAGTTTTCTGTCTAAGTGGACACAAAATAATACACAAAGTCTATTCATGATTTCAGAATCTTTAAACATTGGATCATTAAGAAAGATAAGTGATCGAAACACACATGCCCACAATCTGATACCAAAAAAAAACTAATAATAAAACAACTTACACCTTGTGGTAAAATATGTGATTCCCCCTATAACTTTGGCATCACAAGAAAAAATTAGATTCCCATAATACCATTTTTATTCATTATCTTCAAAGGTTCTGGGTCTCAATACAAGGTAAGAAAAAAAAGACAGTGCTTAAATATTAGGAAATATTACACAGTGGTATACATAGAACTGTAAATAAATTGTTAAGTGGGTTTGTTTGACAAGGAGAGTATCTGCAAAGCTAACACTCTAAAGTTTTCAAATGCTATCTCTGTGCCAAGAACAAGCAAACCGCAGCAGTGCTGTACTGATAAACAAGTCCATCAATGCATTAGAGCCCTGAGCTATGCATATGCATCCTTTTGATCTACAACCAATGTGACACTGCATAAATAAAGCCTTGACAATAAACAGTGCTTCACCGGCTAAATATATAGATTTAAAAAAAAAAAAACTTGAGTCCTTCTTGTCATCCGCAAAATTCAGTTCACGTGAATTATAGATCTAAATATGAGAGATAAAGGAGTAAATCTTCTGAGGCATGAGAGAGGAGAGTGTATCCACTGCCTCCAAGTGGGTAAGGACATCTGAAGCAAGAAACAAAAAGCAGCCTTCCTCTTAATGAATGAACCACATAAGCTTCTCATGACCAAACGACAGTTGGGATGGATGTACATTGTTATACACAGGACATGCGACACCAAGATCAAGCCAATTTGTACTCTGTGGACTTGAGGTCCTGAGAATATGTCACTGAGGTATCATTTTGAGGGACAAGTTGGTATTGTGGGAGGCTTGCTCATATAGAAGGCATGTGAGAAATCTATAACTCGTGGTTAGCTTTTCTTTGAATTCAAAACTGCTATAAAAATAGTGTCCATTTTGAAAGAAAACAAAATGCATCATTGACAGTGATACAAAGTTCAAAGTAGGAAAAAAAAACCTTTTTACAGTTTTCAATCTGCAAAAGGCTTATCATAGAGAGAATATATATGGCGGTCCCCAGACTCAGAACTAAGGCATTCTTGTAGATCAGTCATCATAATACTTGACTAGATATTTCATAGAAGATGAATCTCAGTCTATAAACATATGAAAATTTATTCATTCCCCCTAATCATTAGAGAAATATAACGTAAAATCACAACTTACATACTTACCAAAATGGATAACAATGAAAAGTTCACAGTGAGTACTGGATCATTATTATTATTACATTGGGATTGTGTGCCGACAAGAATGACTGGAATAACCCCTGAGAAATCTTAGGAGGCAATGTATACTAAATTTAGTGTGTAGAAATTTTGTACTCTATAAACTCAAATGCAAAGAATATACACAAGAAAACTACAAATGTATTCTCACCAAAAGAAGTGTGTGAACAGGGTTGAAGCAGCCCGCTTCATAATATCCTCCAATGAGAGCAACACGGATGTCTGTCAAGATGAGAAACAACACATCTATAGGATAGGATGCCAATGACAAGGCAAATAAGTGAATATCACCGTAAGTAAGGATGGCGACAAACTCACAAACAAGACTCCGTGAAACAAACTAAAAATGATAAATCCATACTGCATGGGGAGAGCAAACTGATGGCCAAAAACCATAAAGTTTTGGAAAGGAAAATGGCGCCAGACAGCAGCTGATAGTGAAGGAAGGGCCTGTGGGTACAGCCAAAGTTCTGCTTCCTAATCCAAGTTTTGGTTATACTGGTAAGGATTTCAATTTATAAGTCATATTTTTCACTGCATGATTTTTTTTATCAGATACTTTATAGTTTTCTAAGAAAACTTAAAAGCCTTATTTATCGAGTGACAATTGTCAAATCTACTAAATATTGTTTTTCACAGCTGCAAATTCTATGGATCTGTCATAATGATTAAAAGCCCCAAGCCCCATCTACCATCAAATATTTAGTCTGCATAAGCAACTGTGAGATTTTGAAAGTAAAATATTAATTAAGCATTTATCCTACTCTCAGGATGACATAGAGTTAAGACGGCTTGTGATGTCCGCACACGGGCATGTATGTGTATGTGTCTATTCTACATATCACGAACATGGTTCATTATATTTTAAATATTTTAACAAAAGAAATTACTAAAATTGCATAATGTGGGTATAATTTTCATTGTTTTTTTTCAACAAATGAGAAAGAAATTAAAAAAAAAGCTTGATCCTAATGTGTCTTAAAGCTGGGGTAAAATAGAGAAAAGTTCCATTTGGCTTCATTGCAAAAAAGACAAAATAAGATCTGGGCTTTCAAAAGAGGAAGATATTTCAGAGAGTTTGGAAGAGTAGGAAAAAAGAAAGAAAAACGGAAGGTGCTCCATGAGCAAAGCAGACATGGGGTTAGCTCATTTTTATTAATCCTTTTATTGGTTTACATTTCAATGATATCCCCCTTCCCAGTTTCCCCTCCTCAAACCCCCAATCCTGTCCCCCTTCCCCTTTGCCTCTATGAGAGTGCTCCTCCCACCCACCCACTCCTGCCTCAACACTCTATCATGCCCCTCCCTACCCTACACTAGAGCATCCAGCCTCCACAGGACCAAGGGCCTCCCCTCCCATTGATGTCAGATAAAGTCATCTTCTGCTACATATACAGCTGGAGCCCTGGGTCCCTCCCGTACACTCCTCAGTTGGTGGTTTAGTCCCTGGGAGTTTGGGTGTCTGGTCTGTTGATAATGTTTTCTTTTCCTATGGAGTTGCAATTCCCTTTAGTTCCTTCAGTCCTTCCCCCACCTCTTCCATTGGGGTCCCTGGGCTCAGTCTGATGGTTGACTGTGAGTATCTGCATCTGTACTGGTCAGGTGCTGGCAGAACCTTTCAGGGGACAGCCATGTCAGGCCCCTGTTAGCAAACATGGAAGGTCATTTTGACTAGAGCACGGGTCTTCAGAGAGCCGAGAAGGGATGACTAGAGCTTGGAAGACAGAAGGACTCGGGTAGCAAACTGACTGACACAGACCATGTACCATCAAGGGTGGGATGGCTGCTAAATTCAGGAGCGAAGTGCCACGATCAAAGAAGTGTTTTAGGAAAATTAATCCCCGGCACAGCGTTAAATGAACTGGAGATTACAGAGCGGAGTCAAAGACGGGTCGGGAAGAGGCTGCAGTACAGAATGTGTAATCAAGCTATGAGGTTGGGGTGGAAAAGGGAAAACAGAGCCAAAGATAACTCGTGAGAAAATGCACTCCTCAGCATCTAATTGCTCCTGCAAGTAAATAAGTATTCTCAAGTAATCATTTTTGCAAACCGCTGTGTATGTGAAACGTAAACAGAGCTCAAGCACCTGGATCCTGTGCCGCTTTTAAAGTTATCTCTTCTTGATAAGAATCAGTCCTCGTCTCCTCTTCCCGTTACATCCCGCCTATCCAGGCTGGACAATGGCTTTATAAGCTCTGTAGATTGTCTCGGCACTCCAGGCTCCAGGCATTTCCTTACGTCCTATAAGAAGCCGTGTTAAGGGTGGGCACCATAGATGCTAACCATCTTCTGTATAAGTTGGTGTCAGGTTTCATGTTCCACCAGCTTTTCAGAGAAGGGCTTTTCCTGGACCACCTGTTGTCCCTGAGATGGTACAGAATTAAATGGATAGGAAAGGGAGAAGCTAAAGAAGACATGAGAGTGAAATTGTCACCAAGATGGGCATGGGAACGGGATGGGGAGAGGAGAGTAGCACTTTTAGTGTGGAAAAAGCAAGGGGAATATAAAATTTGTAATTCGCCTCCTTTGGAATGTTTTGAAAATATACACTGAGCACTCTTAATGACTTCCTGGCTGTTGGTTACAGTACATGCAACAGCCTGAAAGAACCACAATGGTCTATGTGGTGATATGAATGAGATTGGCTCCCAGAGGCTCATGTGTTTGAGTGTCTGGCCCCTAGTTAGTAGTAGAACTGTATGGGAAGGATTAGGAGGTGGGGCCTTGTTAGAGAAGGTGTGTCAGTGGGAGGGAGTGGGCTTTGAAGTTGCAAAACCCCATGCCAGGCCCAATCTTTCTTTGCCTGCTATGTGTGAATCAGGATATAAAGCTCTACTGAAGCACCATGCCTGTCTACTTCCCTCCATGATCACTAACTGACCCTTTAAAACTTTGAACAATGTTCTTTTTTATAAGAGTTGCCTTGGTCACGGTGTCTCTTCGCAGCAACAGGACAGTGATTATGAAGACTGCTTAATGGAGGAAGGGGAGCCATCAGTTGCATTTCAAAGCAATTCCCTAGGAACCCTGGGGAGCTTCCAACCCTGATTTTGAAGAGCAGTTTACACTCTCAGGAAGGACTCTAGGAGCACAACACAGCTGCAGTGCAGAGGACTAATGAAGCATCAGTACCAGTTAATGCCCTGGGGTGATGGGGTGATGGACATTGCTTCTGAGATCCTCCTAAATAAGAAAGGCAGGACCATGAGACATCATCCTTGCAGAGCTGTATGTGGGTGCACGTATGACACTCATCGAGCTACACTGTGACCCAGGGTGCCAGGAGAAACGAAGGAAGTAAATAAATCATAATTGTGGTATCTTATTTTATCAAATGCTTGTTGATATCTTATACTCTGTCATACCCATGAAGGTAAAATACTGCCCCAACTGCTTGGTAGAGATGATCTCAAGCCTCATATATTTGTGAACTTGGCAAATCTGATGACATTCTCATTCGGAAGGTGAGAAAAGTGAGAAGTACAACGTTTATGTGACTTCCTGAGGGCCATGTAGGTAGTACATTCAAATCCTGGACCTAGGAATACATTGGCACTCGACACTATGGTACGATGGTCAAAGCACTACTTAGTTACATCACTGTACTCAGTTCTGGAGACTATGAGTTGGACTCAACATAAAGCAAAGTACACTAGAGCAGTAGTTATAAACAATGTTGATTCACTGAGAGGTTGAAAGGAGTTGGCTGCCAATCCACAAATCCACAAACCATCAATTTTTCTAAACTTCTGTTTCACAACGTCTCAATCTGTCCAGAAATTAAAAACAAACAAAAAGAACCACAGAACATCATCACGTTGTGTGGTCCTCTGGTTATAAAACTTAAAGTACACTATAGTAGAGCTTAGTAATTCTATAAAATTCTCTCGTTTCAAGGCAACAAGATGTCAGTGCTTCCTTTGTAAAAATAAAGTGACTTTTGTAATTTGCAGAAGCGGAAACATCACCACAGTGTTACTGTATGGAAAGTCTCTACATGAACACATTGGTGGCCACCAGGGGAAGATATGTGGGAGAGGAAGGACATGCAATTCTAAGGATAGAAATGGCCCAAGATACCACAAATGACTTTTCTGGGGGTGACGTGCACTAGGTGTACTAGAGGGCGCTCAAGTTTTCCCGAGTGAATGGAGCTCCAATGCATGTGTCTTACAGTCACACGATGGGTCAGCTTTTATGCGTAGACCTAACATGGCCCATACCTAGTACTACATGGACACAGTAATTACTACCTGAAATTAAGAGTTCGCTTTAGGATGTGGTATAGAACAATTAGATAAAGGTGACATTTTTACAATTTTCTACAATGCCTACCAACCTGATAGGCTAAAATGCCATCTGCCTAAGCCATACAAGACAAGAAAAAAAGGTGGAAAATTGCCTGGATTGGTGACAAATCTGTCATCACAGGTAGAGACTTCTAAATTGAACGTAGACAGATCTATTAAGTATTCAGTGATAAAATAGAATTTTTAAAACGAACCATTCTCTAGCATTTAGGTCACTGTTATTATTTATAACAGTTATGTGTGTGGAATATTTCACCAATGTGGACTATGGGATGTGGAGGGCTAAGGCTGGGTGAATGAAGAAGAATGGCTCATTTGCATGCTGAATAAATTTTTCTCAATTCAATACTTTATTTGGAAAATGTTCTTTGGAAAGCTTCTGAGTAAAGAAAGTTGCAAAAAACCAGAAATTTGTGTACAACCGTTTATGGATTCATACTGGGCGCTGTTCATGGGAAAGCCTGCACAATGTAATCTGGCACACCAAACACACTCTTTGTTATTAATAAGAAATTTTCCTGGTTAGATTCTTGCCAAGAGAGGTTTACTTTTCCAAAAACACTATCTCTGGTTATATTTTTGCATCTGGTTTACTACCCTTGGTGCTGAAAAGAAATAAAAGTCCGGGAACTCAACACTGACCATTGTCAATTGAATTCTGTTGAAAGACACCTAAGTCTGTCTATTCATTGACATACTTTTAGAAGGAATATAATTTTGTGAGATGGATTTATTCTCCCTTATTTTTAGTAAATTATTAAATCCATATGTATTTCACTATAGACCATTTCTGAAAACATACTTCAAGCCAGAATAATTCACTACTATCTTGACTTTTTTTTCTTGCCAATAATACTAACTCATCCAGCACTGGTTTTACCTTATCAAATGTGTTCGGATCACTGACTTGACTCATATGAGTCAGTGTGATATTTATCTGCAGTCTTATCGTCCCCAGATGGATTTTCCTTAGCCCTCAGGAATGTGTTAATTTATTTATAGAACTTCAGGATGACAATGTGAGTTAAGTCGTGCTTGTTTTTCATGTAAAGTATGAAGGGATGGTAAATTCTGAATAATTATTAAGGAAAGAAATTATGTAGACCTGAGGGGCTCACACAAAGAAATGTAGTCCTCTTAAAACAGGAAACGATAGATAGATAGATAGATAGATAGATAGATAGATAGATAGATAGATAGATAGATAGATGATAGATAGATAGATTGAGAGTATATGTATACACACACACAGAGAGAGAGAGAGAGAGAGAGAGAGAGAGAGACATCTGCCATGACTAAACAATGCCAATATGATTGCAATGTACAAAGGTGCCAAGAATATTTTGCACGAAATCAGTCAAATGATCTTTGGCAAATGCCTTAAAAATATACAACAGGAAGGCACCCACTTCAATAAGTGGTGCTTAGAAAACTGGGCATCCTAGCTTAGACTATGGCCTCCTGCTATAGAGAAATTCAAAACAAGATTAAATACAAAACATAAAAGAATGGAAACCATATAAATTTCCCTACTATTGGTAGAAATATAGCCAATATGGAAAACGTATTCCAGATCTCTCAAAAAAATGAAAAATAAAACTATAACAAAATCACTGATTGCAACTAGGAGGAAGAGGGGTCACTGAGTACAATACGTGCTGTTCAGGAAGGAAAACCAGAATTTGGGAATCTCCAGGCCCCAGGCATTCCCACAATCTGTGACCCTAGAGTGGTGGGGTCAGGGGCCAGAGATGAGAGCATCTTGGAGGCTCACTGACCTGTCAATGTAGTTGAACCAGCAACTCAAGGTTCAGTGACAGATAATGTCTCAAATGGTAGAGAACGAATGAGGAAGACAGTGGACATAGTCCTTTGGCCTTCACTGAGAACAAGGCAAGGGCATTAGCAGACACGCGCATATCTCCTACATACCGCACATATGTCATGTGTGGGTATAAAACTAGAGGGATAGAAGTTAGAATCTCAAAGAATTGGCTACATACTCATGCTCAGTGCGCCATTTTCTACAATGAAACATGTGGAAACAATTCAAATGTTCATGGGCAGACAAGAGAAAAGAGAATAAGGTTTATACAAACAGAATTTTAATTCCTTTAAGGGGAGAGATCTGCTAGTTACAACAACAGGGACAAACCTAGAGGGGACAGTGCTACATAACTTACGCCATAGAAGGTAAAATGCTCCATGATACCGTATCTCACGTGTAGAATCTAAGTTAGTCAGATCCTCAGACTGAGAGGAAAGGACATCTTAAAGGACACCAATTTTCTGGTATGTAAGATGAATATAATCTACGTTTATCATATTTTGCCCGTCATTAATAACACTGTACTTTGTAATGCATATTTACTAATACTATGGGCATTATATTAGAATTATTACTGATAAGACAAAGTGAGTAATGAAATATATAAAGGTTTTCAGAAGACTTCTAGAAGGAAGACTGACCACATTTGAGATTAAGCACAGGGGAATATGAAGAAGGGAGCTCGGTTGGAATGGAGGATGTCCCCCCTCACAGCTTGAATTTCAGAAGGGCTAAGAAACTAGACCTCTCTGTCAGTTCAGTAAATGCATACGGGTGTGCCTGTCGGAACCCTAATTCATGAGTGCTCTACTGTGTGTTCAACACAGACTACTCATGCCGAGCATATGGTTATTTGGGGACTTTAATGTTCTTAAACTAGAACTGCATTATTAAAAATGAAATCTTAACTGTATTGAAAGAGATAGTGCATACAAAATCTATTATTTATTATATGAGTACACTGTAGCTGCCTTCAGACACACCAGAATAGGGCATTAGATCTCATTACAGATGGTTGTGAGCCACCATGTGGTTGCTGGGATTTAAACTCAGGACCTCTGGAAGAGCAGTCAGTGCTCTTATCCACTGAGCCATCTCTCCAACCCCACACAAATTTGTTAGCAATCACAATTTAAAAAAAGAATCGTGCACACTGTGAAGAAGAGACTTGAGAACCTTAGGCCGTTAGCCAGGGGAAACAGCAAAACAGGCTTTTCATTGTTTTTCTACGCGGTGGTAAAGAACTTGAATGTTACATTCCAATCATCTGGAAACTTCATATTTACACTGTTAGATAAGTAATAGGAGAAGAATGTAAGTAAATGGGCACTGTTCTCCACAGAGCAGAGAAATCAAGGGTTGGCAAAAATACAATAATCCCTTGGTCTGAGTGGCATGACTCAAATATTCTGCATTAAAAATTAAGGTTTTTTTATTAGCTGAAAGGATGCATGAATTAGGAGGCCACACACTGGCCTTCATACTCCAAGGACAGTTATGAGTATTGATTTATGCACATTACTTAATGGAATTTAGGAAAGAACTCACAAAAGACACTCCCAAATACACTACACTCTTTCCATACACATGAAGAAAAAAAAATCACATTTCCCTACCTGTTGGAACTCAGGCATGGTCGTATAGTTTTATCTCGTTGAAAATAAAATGAGTAGCCACAGCATGTTATGTTTCCAGACAGAGGCTACCGTTAGACACCATAGCCTTCCTTCCTGTTTCCATAGGTAATGGCAGCATGGATCCAGTCAGAGCCTCAGTCAGCTCTGGTTCATTATCAAAGCCCACAAAGCCCACAATAGGCACATGGTAAATCTTTGCTTGGTGTAAAGCCACTGAGAGTTTTGGACTGTTACCATACTTTGCATTACTGACTCATAAGTAGGGCATGGTAACAGCATAAAACTCCACATACCTATGTGTGTGTGTGTATACTTATATATATGTATATATATATGTATATATATATACTTATATGTATGTATGTATGTATATACAGATGGAGATAGAAAGAGATGGATATAGATATATAGATATATATGTAAAAATAGCATCTTTGATTATTTTTATCTTAATTATCTCTGGCAAGTACACATATCCAACTATGGTAAACTAATTATCCACGTTGGTCACCTGTCTGAAAGCAATTCCTACTGTTCTTGGCAAGCAGCACTTTGTAGGAATGACTATGTCTGATAGAATATTCATGTTCCTAACGCCTTGGACAGAAGACGAGATCTTAGCTCAAGTCAGCTATTTCCCACAGAAAGGCCCACATTTGTGTCCCCTTTGAAGCTACACCTTTGAGCTGATGCTCGAATCGTGCAAACAAGATTTAAACCTAAGACCCCTGAGACACTGCTAAAGAACTGATGGGTAAGGGTCAACTGGCAGTTGGTCTCCAGGGTGATCAAGCATGGTGAAGGCTGAGGTAAACTGAAGCATGGAACCTTTTCTAAAAGAACCTGAAAGTCTCCGCTGCTATGTTAGTCATGCCTGCTGGCTACACCCTCTCTTTCAGAAAATCATAATGGATAAGATTTTTGTGTGAAATCTGTTAACTTTACATTTTAATGCTATTCTTTTGAGATGTCAATAACAAATGAACTATAAATCTAATTTAGTTGATTAAGACAACACTGCGTCGCTCCTAGCCATCATTCTGAAACTGAACCCCAGCTGCCCATCTCCTAACCCAATCCAGCAGACTGATATCATGGATTTCACAATGCGGGACAGACAAGGAATGGTCTAAATTGTTTGTAAGGATCACTTCATTTGTCCTTCTCAATATCCCCACAGATAGAGATAAGAAAGAGCATTACAGAGTTTCATGAACTGGCATTAAGATCAAGACAATAGAAAGGACTGAGGTCAAGCCCAGCCCTCCAGGATCAGCTCCCTTTTTCTCTCATTGCCTATGTATGTGCATATTCACTGAGTCTCAGGATGTCATCTTCAATAATTCCAGCTAAAACATCAAGGATCCACCAAGGGTGACACGTTCTACACTTCACCGTGGGGTGGGGAAATGTCTTGTTTGTTTGTTTTCCTGTCACTGTTTTCTGCACTTACTTAAATATCCTGGTCCAGTTTCTTAGAAACCATATCGCCTTGCTGTCCCATTTCATCAAAAAGGTCAGGAAAAGAACATTAGGATTTCTCGTTGAGTTCTGTTCACCTGACTCATCCCAAGAGCGTCTGTCTGATCAGTCAGCCCCTGCTATTTTCAAGAAAAGCATTCTCTGCCCATCCTGCAGGATGAGAGCTGACAACTAGAGGCACAAATCGCCCATGAGTAAGGGCACTTAACATTCCTGGAAACCCTTTTCCTGGTGTCTGCAGACCCTACCCTGCCTAATAGTGGTTCGCCTGTCAGGCAAGGCTGACACATATACTGTGCCCATGGGTTTTGACTGACCAAAGTCCCACAGGCTTTCCCCCCTCCTTCTTATTCTGCCAGTTTGACAGGCTCTCTGTGTGTAATGAACCTTGTAGCCGCATCTGCTTAAGACCTGTGGTCTTTGCCAATGTGATAGCTCAGATCTGTAGACTGGGTAAGTGCTGTCCACAAAATACCACTGCCCCAGGAAAGATTTAACTTGAATTCATTGACACTAGCCTGATTTTTTGATCCTAATACTATCCTCAACTTTCTTTGAAGTCCACTAAAATCTTTATCTGACACCATCTATCACAAAGGACTTGGAACAGTTGGCAAAGGTGAAGCCAGGACTTTAAATCTTAATCTAACCAAGCTCGCTTTGTGAACTGTCACTCCACTTGGCCATGTATTTATTTTCACTTGCTCTTTTATTGAGCAAACTTGCTGGCTTCCGAGGTTGCATTTCTTAGGCTTGAAATAGATCCTGGCGTCTCCACTAACTGCCAGGAAAGCCGGAGCTGACAGACTGCCTCTCCATACATTGTTCCGTACTAGAGTCATTCCAGGACATATGTGGCCATGTGGTGTCTGCAACCTTTCAGCAGCAGGGATACTCCTTTAAGCCTTCAGTGCAAAGGAAATTAAACTATGAATTTGTTGATGATTTAAAATAATCCATTAAATCATAAATCCATTACTCCACAAGGGAGTGATTAACTCAACTTTGCCATGTTGGTTTAATGGAAATAATGAATCCCTCAAAACATATAGAAAAGACGTCATGGTACACTATTAAGTTTAAAAAGCAGAAACACCAAGTTTTATAGAGATTATTAATACAACTGTGTTAATTTGTGAATATCAATAAGGTCAAAAACATGGAAATTAGAAACAGTTACACACTGCCCTATATATAATTTTAAAATGTTTCCACCATCACAATTAAAAAGTGAATGGGGAACATGTGTGTAGAGGAAATAAAATATCACCTGATAATATTCAGTCTGAGTGTTCAGATTTCTAGTATATGCTAGTGTGAATAGGAAAACTTTTTGGCTACTACTGTGAATTTTACTACTTGTCATATGAAGAAATGAAAACTAAGCAAAAGTGAATATATAAAAAATTGTTTTAAGAAACAGTTTTCTGCTAAGAATAAAAACATCTGTTTTAAAGAATAATCCACTTCTGTTGACCCTGGGAGAGTCACAAAATAAATGCAGGGAATTGTCATAGAATGGGCCAATAATTTTCTCACGTGCTTTGGAAAGAAGTCACCTACGTCTGCTCCCAAACACTTGGCTTTTGAGACTCCTTCAGAAAAGAGCAGTAGCGTGCATGAACTCAAACTCAGTCCATCTTCCACAGAGTCTCCAGGAGATGGAACACCTCAGGAATCCTTCAAGAGTTACAACGTTAGAGGAGGGAGGGTACTCAGAAATAAGCATAGGAGAGGTTCTCCCAGCCCAGTCTCCATGCTGTCAAATAATTATCCTGCTGCTATTCTTCCTCAGTATCCACCAAATTGACCAGTGGCTGGGACACACACAAAACTAGCAACACTGTTAATGTACACTTGAAAATGTGCTCTTGAAGTGTGTAGGGCAAGAAACTGCTGGCGACATGAATGAAAATACTTACGAAGGGCATTAGTGAATACTACAGGCTAGTGACCTGAGAGCTGAGAGAATTTGTAACTGTGTGCCCACAATTACATCTCTAAATTGAGAAGGGTTTCCTCCGACAGGAAAAAATTATGTTTTTGTTGAAGCTTTTAAGTAGAAGTAGGCCAGCTGATAACTCATTAACAGAGGGAAATCACACACACACACACACACACACACACACACACACACACACACACACACACACACGCACACAAGTTTTTTCTTTTTCTGGTCCCAAACTTAGCTTTTAAAGAATAGGGGACAGCTCAAAAAAAAAAAAAAAAGTAGGGGACAGAAGTGTAAGATCCAGAGGTCAGGGAGGACTGCCCCAGAACAGTGATTTCAGGACATCACAGGGTCTTAGCACTCACGGACTGAAGCAGCCATATTGCCTGTACAAGACTTATACAAGAACAATCCCATCCACATCCCAGCAAGGAGCAGGAAGGGGCTATAAAACTCCATCCCAGTTGAGCAGCCACTGATGGTTGATGTCTACCGGGAGCGGTGAAGTCAGCTTTCCTGAGGGATGAAGCTCCTAGTGGATTATTTGTGTTTTGGTGGGAGATCCTACACCCATGTACATTTAAAAAGCAGTAACTAAACTCAGTAGCTCGTTAAAAAAAGTAGGAGGAGAAAGAAAAAGAGGAAGAAAGGAAAAAGAAAAAGGAAGGACGTCAAGTTGGGTGAGTGGGTAGGTGGGTGATGTTCCTGAAAGAGTTGGGAGCGGATATGATGTTCAGGTACGAAATTCTCAAAGAATAAAAGTCTCTTAAAGTACAAAGAAAAAAAACCTGGTGAGTCAATACTTATATTTCTGTATGCTTTTCCATTTCTGACCAAATCATAAAGAAATTAACATTAAAAAGGTACTCTCAGTGCTAGGGCTTAGTGGCTTATTCCTGTCATTTTAGCACTTTAGAAGTTCAAACAAAGCCATGAGTTCAAGCCCAGTCTATGCTGCAAAATGAGAACCTGATCAATCCCTCAAAAGAGAAAAATAAAACAACAATAATAAACAGAAAATTACTTCATTAACGCAAAAGTGCTGGTAAATTTATTTTAATTAATTTCCTTTAAATGCACATCATAAAATCAGAAAGTTTTTAGTCTGGATGTACTTAAAGCTTTCCATGAGTGGCTTTACCTGGATTTACTTCTCTATGCTAATCTTTTGTTTTCCAATATTTATTTTATTTTTTAAATATGTGTGTATGTCTGGGGTAGGATAGGTATGAATATGTGTGAGTTCGGGGGACTAGAGTCCAAAAGAGGTTGTTGGATCTCCCAGAGCCTGGGTGGTTGTGAGCCCCCTGGTGTGGGTGCTGAGAACCCATCTCAGGACCTCCACAAATCCAGCATGGGATCTCACCTGCTCAGCCATCTCTTCAGGCCCAGTATTAATGTTTTCATCCTCTACATTCTAAATTAATCTGCAAGTCAGACTTATCCAAAACATACCTGAGCAATCATAGAAATAGATGCCCTGTTAAACATGTTTTAAAATTTGGGTAATTGCAAGTCATTTCTTCGTTTATCAGATGCTCCCTTTTCTCCAATTTTTCTACTGGAGGAGAGGGTCTCATGGTAATCAGCTGTCCTTCCCTTGACTTTTCTACTTCCTCCGGTTTCTAGGGAGACTCAAATAGTGCAGAAAGGCCCCTCGCACACGACAGGCACTCCATAAATTTTAGCTTCTTGCCTTCACTGCTACTGCATGCCAGACACAAATTAGGATTTAAATATGTCACAAGCTTGGGACTGGATTCTTGAATATAATCCGGAAGTCCCAGATAAGAGAACACACACCCAGTGCTTAATCACCACATAAACAAACGGAGGTTCTATGTTTCTTCGCATCGCTCCCAAGAATGCGATTCTAAAGGTCACTAAGATGAAATGAAGCCCTTGGCAGAGAAGTGAAGGGAACAGATGAGCCAACTGGGAGCTATGGTACTTCCCTTTCCCAGATCACCTTTTCTCGTCCTTCAGCCAGTGTCCCCGTTGACCCTCCAATGTTTCCTGTCACAGCCAAGTATTGTACCCTTCCTCCAAGGCCCTGTCCTTGGTGTGTCTAGCTCCAGACAACTAATTAAGATATCAATATTCTAAGAACCCTTAGCTATACCCTATGAATGACAAATGCCTTTGACTTGCCCACCCAGTACACAGAGCGCTGTCTCTGAACCAAATAGATAGGTAAGCTAAAGTCACAGTGGTAAGAATAAGAAGTTTGTTTTCAAGAATTAGGAGTCTGAGAAGGACCTCGACAAAGAGGAAATAGATACATGAAAGTGGCTGTTAGAGAGGAGTAGGAGCTGTGTTGAGTAAAGAAAGCGCACTGGGAGAGGGGAGGGGTCAGCCAGAACATGCCAAAATCCACAGCAGTGATTTTGAGGTAGAAAAATGAACTGGAACGTAGCCTAAATATTCGAGAATAACATAACGTGTCTTATACAGGTGGGGTACCCTTACTATAAATGCCTGACACAAGAAGTGCTTCTGACATAACTATTGTTGATCATCCATCATCCAGGCATCCAAAATCTGGACTGCTCCAAAAAAATATATATATCATGACTACATTCAAAAAAATGTTAGGTTTGGGACAACTTGAATTTCCAAATTAAAACTGCTCAGTATATACTATATTATTTTAAATGATGTTTCAGAATAAAAGGAATTACATGAAGAGGTATTAATTGCGCATATTATCTTATTTAAAAAAAGAAAACTACCAAAAAGTTTGCAGGACAATTTTTTGTTTTATTATACAAACAAGATATGTATGCACAAAATTATAAATGTATGTATAATGAAATATGAATGGTGATTGCCAGAGAACAGGGCTATAAGTCACTTTTTAAAACTTGTCTGTGGCTTCTAAATGATTAGACACAAAGCAAGCCAGGCATTAAGTCTGCAACTTATTAAAGGTATATTTGATTCAAAATACGTTTTAGAGGGGCTGGAGAAATGGCTCCTCCAGCTCTGCTCCCAATACTCACATCCCTTGGCAGCTCACAGCTGCCTGGGACTTGCACTTTGGGGGACCTGATGCCCTCTTCTGGCTTTCTGAGACACCGGCAGTGCAGCTACCCTAAGAGAGACAGACCAACAGGCAGGCAGTCACATGCACACAAGCACATGCATGTGCACGTGCACACACACACACACACACACACACACACTTAAAGATAAAACAAATCTTCAAAACGTACACATATGCGCATTTCAGAAATTTCCCGGAGCAATTCACACTCATCCATGTCTTTTATGCACAAGGAATGGTGCTGAGGGCCAAGTTCCCGAGCGGAGGGAGAGCACGCTCGTTCTTCAACAGTCAGGCACCTTGGTCCAGCCAGGCTTGTAACAAGCTATGTAACAGCAGTGTTGAAAGTTTCCGCTACCAGCCTAGCATTATCAGGGAAACCTAATCTGCCGATTACAATGCAGTAACGAAATTCTGTTGATCATTTTTCTCACTTAGTTACCAAACAGCTCTATGAATCAACCAAGCCTTGTTGTTCCTAATGTGAAGATGTGATGAAAACTTAGGAACAGCGTGCAGGGCATAAAGTCGCTCCGTTCACAGATGAGGGGGTCAGGATTCAAACTCATGCTTCTAAACACAGAACCCAAGCTCCTGATCACTTTACTTTGCTGTTTCTTTAATTGTTGTTGTTGTTGTTGTTGTTGTTGTTACTATTATTATTACTATCACTGTCTCTATTCTGTTCCCCCATGAAGCGCAAACAACCACTTAATACACGGGCAATGCCCTGAAGCGAGTCCCAACGGGGACACCCAGGACATGGAACAGTCAGTGCTGAATGAATGCTCTGGAGAGCAGGGTCATTTCTGAAACTCTGCCTTCTTACCATCAGATTCACTTTTAAAATCAAATTCTCTCCTAAAAGCAATTAAATACATGGCGAGGAAAGGAACGAATGACTAGGGATTTCAATCTGCACTTTATACAATAATTTTATATAAATCTTAAGGGCATATAGGTAGACAGAGTAATATAATTTTGCTCAGCTGGTTTGTTAATTCCACAAGTTATTTCATTAATTATGTACAATATTTTGATATTTTTTTAAGTTGGGCTACATTTTATTGGGACATCGTCGAAAACCAGCTTAATGAGTCATGGACAAAACCAGATTGCCATTGACTGTACAGATTAAGGCTTAATTTAAAAGGAGACATATGGATAATTATATGCTTGCAGATATGACAGCATCGCTGGGACAGACTGGGAAGCACGCAATAATTTTCTGTCTGTCTCATATTTAGATTAACATAAATCACCAACAAACTGCTTATTATTCATTGCCTGTGGGATAACGATATCAACTCATTTCCATTAATCCCTGTCCTGACGTTCTTTCAACTTCATAGCAGCTCAGACATAGAGGGAAACAACCACATTTTTAAATCTAGATGAGAAAGCAACTCAGAGGCTATGGAAGTCGATGGTGGGTCATAAGCTCCAAGTCCGTGAAGAATGCTTGCCTTGTCACAGTAAAAATATTTAAAGTCAATTAAGTGTGATTTCTTACACAGTCCGCTTATTGGTAATCATATTTCTTTTCTCTCGTCTGAATTGCAATCATTGTGTAGAAGCTGCTCATTCCCTTTGGTATGAGGGAGTGCTATGTCCTACAGAGTAGCCCAAGTGAGGTGAAGAATGGCGGGGGAGAGGGGTGGGACCCTCAAAGATATAAATCTTACAATGGACAACGAAGACGGCTGGAGATACACAAACAAAGGAAGGTACTTGAAATAATCGCACACACTCAAGATGTAATAGACCGGCATGTTTACCCAAAGTGAGTTAGAGCATACACTTTCTTCCCTCCTCCTTGTACTCTATTAGATTAGAACAAAAATGGCTTTTACTCTGCCAGTATTGTTTTCCATATGATGGATTCTTTTCTGCAGTCACTTCCATTACTAAAATTTAAGACCTTACCTGCAGGAGAGCTAGGATTTCAACAATCCTCTTTCTGAAATGTGTACTGGCAGCTGTGTGGTGGCCACAGCACACGCCTCATGAAAACTTCCCAGGGTCTGAGTTACCTATCTTTAAATGCCTTTATTGGCCTTTTGAGAGATAGATTAATTTCCCCGACTCAACAAAAAGGAACAACCAAAGCAGTGAGGAAAGGATCACACATTCTGGGGAGAGAAATACATCAAATCCCATGCATTAGTAGCTGGGAACTCAGAAATTGTCTTTCTTCTTTATACCCCACTTTACCAAAAGACATTAGGTGAGGGCCAAGGCCCTCGGTGCTCGATGCATAGCTTTTATTTATTACTGTAATGACAGTGAAAATTGCCAGAGTCAGAAACAGAAGCATAAGTTTTTCACGAGGTCTCACTTTCATGAGGATTTAATGGCGTGAGCTCTGAATATTTGGAGCAAGAACAGCAGATGAAAAGGGAGGTGTCGTGGACACGAGACGCTGAGAGAGCTAGACAGGTGAGAACTGGAGCATTTAAAATCTCAAACATGGAGTAATGTGTGGAAGAAATGAGCAAACAGGAGAAGAAAATGGAGCAGTTTGGAGATGGGATGGATGACTGAGCATGCGCATATACCCACCTATACACGCACGCACGCACGCACGCACGCGCGCACGCGCGCGCGCACACATGCACGCACCCTAAGGACTTGTGCCATAAACTACATGGAACATTTTTATTTTGATCTTTATGAAAATAAAAGTCTATTGAATTGAAGGTATATTCTTAATTATCTATTTTATTTATTTACATTCCAGATGTTGCTCCCCATCCTAGTCCCCCCACACACACACTCAGTTCTTCAACGTATTCCAAAGTTGGGAGGAGTTGTGAATATTTTCAAAACACATCATATAAACGTCCCAAAGAATTAATGAAAATATTATATGTTGATCAAGGTGCACAAATATCTGAGAGAGGAGATAACGGCAGATAAGTGTCATTAGCAGAAGTTTGGGGAGGAAAAGTTGGAGGAAGAGCGGAGCTAAGAATGTCAACAGCAAACACCAGCAGAGGGCAGCGCCAAAGAGTAGCTGCTGGAAGAACGCAGACGAGAACTGCAGACAGCAGGTAGAATGGCCCCTGCGTCCTGTTTCTCTGCTCAGACCCAGAGACACTGTGGCTGCTTTGGGATGCTGGAGTGCTCTCAGCACACAGTGGACAGCTCAGTAACTTCTCATAAAAACCCAGTTTCCCCAGTCTACCTGCAGGAAGCCCACGACTTTTAAATATTCAATTAATATTCAATTAAATATTCAATCTGCTTTGAGGGAAACGTTCTGTAGGATTACCAGTTCACATTGTTTTCTAATCTATTTATCATACAGTTCTAAACAAGTATTCCAGCATTACTGTACAGGGGTCAAGCACGACTCACGGAATCGGTGAAGTAGGGCTCGTGGGAGCTCGCAGAAACTGAAGCCTCAATCATAGCCTGCATGGGTCCAAGCGAGGTCCTCTGCACATACGTTACGATTGCTGGTTTGGTGTTTTTGTGGGACTCCTGACAGTGGGACTGGGAGTGATTCTGCTTATTATTAGGACCCACTTTCCTCTTACTGGATTCCCCCAGTCAGCCTTAATGTGAGGTTTTATGCCTGGTTTTATTGTATCTTCTTGTGCAATATTCAGTTGATGTCCCTGGGAGGCGTGTTCCTTTCTGGGGGAAGATAGGGGTAGATGGGAGGGTCAGGATGGGGATGGGGGTAGAACTGCAAGAGCTGGGAGAAACTGTGTGGAGTAGAGGGAAGGGAAGTTCCAGTCAGGGTGTGTTATATAAGAGAAGATATACATATACACACATACATATGTATATGCTATTTAAGGTCCCAGAGTGCACGTTTTCCTACCTAACACCAGTGCAGAATAAATACTGTCTCATCAGAGACTCCTAGTTTGTGAACATCGTATGGCACCCACTGGAAATCCACCATCTCTCTATGCTAGAGACTCGGTCTGTGGCCAAAGTTTTTGAAATAGAGTTTGTCCTCAAGAAGCTTTCAACTTAGTTAAGTAAATCAACCTTGACACAAAATTAGCAATTAGAGATGATGCATTTTCAAAGAGAATAAATTCCCCTTCAGATACCAGTACTCCAGGGAATTAATTCTAATAAACTTTGGTTCCAATCCACCAGCTAAAAGCTTGTTAGATATACTTAGGAATACTGAAGAGGAAATGTAGAGAGTTCATCAATGGATACTGTTGAATATGCAAACAGAGGCGAGTTTCCATGAGTAATGTGTAAGGAAGACCTTATCAACCAGAATTCGTCTCCGCCAGAGACTCCAACAATAGAGGAGATGGAGACGTGTGAGTTCCATTTGAAATATGCATGTATGTTTCTTTCTTTGATTATGGAGAATAGATTGCACCAGGAAATACCTTTTGTCAATAAAAATGTAAGCCAAACTTAAAGGATCAGTGGGTCCTTGAGGAGAAAAATATCAGATACTTCGAATCAATGTCGTTAGTGGGTTATGATGTCACATGTTTAAATCCCCCAGAACGCTTCTAAATGCAGAAAGCAAGAAGTGTTCTTCTTAAAAACCAAAATATTTGAGAGATACAATGCCGGGGTAAGCTATTCCAAGATTTTCCATTAAAATGGGTGTATATTGTTATTGTTTGACTTCAAGATAAATGCAGCATTCAATTTACTGTATGCCCAACAATTAGTAGTTGAGTATTTATTTTGATAGAGGAGACGATGCCATGGAAGACAGGGAAGACAGTGCCTTAAATACACAAAGTATAAAAGCATAACCACTCATAAGGCTCATCCTATTTAACCTTACTGGTGTAGGGGATATTAGTAACACACTCACCAATACCTCCATTATATGCTTCAGGTTACACAACCATCATGTAGCAGAGCCCAGCACCTACACTCCTGCGCCTGTATAGGTTCTCCATTACACCAAAGCCTTCCCTTTGATACGCAGGAGAATTGAGAGAATGGAAAAGTAGGCACTTATTTCAAACAAGCAGACCAAGAACAAATCTCATTATCTTACCCAGAGCCACAGCTTGTCCGTGCTACAGTAGGGACCAACGCCCACTGCTTCAGGTCTGTATTATGTTTGCAGTGCTTGCTCCTTGGGGGCTGACTCCAATAACCACATTCTGGGTCAGCTCTACCAATGCATCCAGTGAGGGCTCAAATGTTAAAGATCTTATGACACTGCGGAGCTGGTTTCTTTCAAAACAGTTATAGGTTAATGACATGGGTTGTTACGCACTGGCTGCCTGAGGAGCTTTCCCAACTACAAACCATGAAGCAAAGACCTGGCCTCTTTCCAAAGCCTCTGGTGTTGATCTAGTGAGGCAGTTCTTCATTAGAATGACTTCATCTCCATGACGTCAAATGAATAACACCTTGTAATCATGCTGGGCGAAGCATGTTGGCCCAGCCCCATGACCTTCACCCCATTCCTCTTATTGAATTATTGTCAGAAAGGTTGAAGCTTCATTTTTTTCTAGCCATTATTTTGAAGCAAATTTTTCTAAGATAATATGAATGACAATGACAACTTATGCTTTTTGGTAACCATACTCTACAAACCTAACAAATGACCCTAAGTTTGAAAGAGCAAAATGGCTCTATTTGGTGTCTTTTCACTTCCCAGTGAACTGTCAATGCATGAACAGAGGACGTTTTTCTGAGTTTTACACAAAGATAACCAATCACCTATCGATGACTGTTAAGTAATTCAATCATACATTCAAAGTAGATGAGTAGTGCCTATGGGGTTTGGAAGCCCAATTAAATTTGGTAAGACAGACCAAATTAGGCAGTTTGTTAATATACAAGCTGATGTTACATGACGAATGTATATGGAACTGAAGATAGTTGCAAAAATAAAAAACAAAATTCAAACCAATTTCCAATGGCCTTGCCTATTTTTGCCAGCCCTGCCGTGAACTGCAGCTCCTAGCTGTGGTGAACAAGCTTAAATCTAAGAGGCCCTGGTGTTCTTCCCTAATGATTTTTTATGTCACGTCTCTACCCTTTCTCTTTCCACTTTCCATTATTTGAATTGTTCTTATTCTTTCTGTTTCCCCCAACTCCTCTTCAGAGACTGCTTCCAGCAATAAGATTAAGCAGATTATTGTAATTTTGTTGTTGTTGCTTCCCTGCCATCCTGCCAAGTTCCTTATTTACAAAAATTCTAGGCTTTTGTTGAAAACACAGCCAAATCCAATCAACAGATAGTTCCTGGCAGACTCACATGCAAACAGGCACACAGGGAAACAGTATCACTCAGCTTTGCCATGGCCCTGGTTTCTTGCCTAAATCACTAGATTAAAAATAGAAGGACAAAGAAGAGGAATAGGAAGACGTGGGGGATGGGGGGAGAGTGGAAGAGAAGAACAGGAGGAGGAGGAGCTAGAGGAGGAGGAAGAAGAGGAGAAAGAGGAAGAGGAAGAGGAGGAGCTGGAGGAGGAGGAGGAAAAGGAGGAGGAGGACATGGTGGTGGTGGAAGAGGAGGAGAAGGTGGGAGAAGAGGAGGAGGAGAAAGAGGATGATATATCAATGCTCTCTGATATGTCTGGTTTTATTCCTGAAGGTGAGAAGGAAAATAAGCTGGGATTTCATCAAAGGTATTTCTCCTTTGGACGGTCTGCATTTTACTGAATTAGCATATTGATATTTAAATGGAGTCTTTTCTTTTAAAGGAAGAATTATGGAGCACCCGAGCTATTTGTCTTTCTCAAATATTCATCAGTTTTCCCGGTCTAGTTTTGAATAACAGAAATAAGGCCAGTAGACTAAAACTGCCACACAAGAGAAAAGCTCTGTCATCTTGATCTTCTCAGCCCTGCTTTCGTGTGTTTATGTGTGATAAATGGCTAGCTTCTGTCTAGCAGTATATGCTGGAGAGGAACCAACTGTGTGTAATTACTTCAACCAGGGCATGGGTGCTTCTCAGTGTGATATTTTCCAGAATGAATGGCTGTCAGAATGAGATGACAGTGAGAATAATTAAGAAGTTTCATTCCTGAGTTGCACGGAAGAGCCCAAGAAAACCACAGCAAAATAAATAATCACTTAGTACTAGGTGTGGCGCCATTTTGAACTCATGAACATAAGGGTACCTGAAAACTTACAGATTTTCCTCTGAGCTGATGAAACCCTGCAAGTCAATACAAATGAAGATTCTCTATACATTTTAGATTTTATTTGCTTGAATCTACAGAAAATGTTGAAAATAGCAATAAGAATGTTCCTGATGTAAACATTTGGGTTTCTATTTACAATTTTGCTCCATTTTAAGTCCCTCTCAATAAAATGAGTACAATGCTAATAAAATGAGTCAACAGCTTCAATGGGGGTCAAGAAGAAGAATAAGTACCCCAACAAATTATGTAGTCGTCCATAACTTCCAAACTTCCCCATTATCCTATCAGTCAGAGTGACCAATGATATACTCACCCACCCAAAACCCATGGGGCACCAACCTTTCCAAAAAAAGGATGCTAGAGGCCTAGAGAGATTGCTCAGAGGTCTAGAGTGTTTAATGCTCTTCCATAGGCCCCAAGTTCAATCCCAGACTCTTGACTCAAAGCTCACAATTGCCTGTGAGATTCCAGGGAACCCAGTGTCCTGGACACCAGCACACATGCACACATGCATGTAACACACATGCACACACACAAAACAATACTAAAAATCTTGAGAAAAGATTATTAGATTAATAGATGTTTGAGTAGAACAATTACATAGATATTCATAATTTTATTTCTCTCTTATTAACTTTCTCTCTCCCTTGAAATACAAAGGCTCACGAGGCTCCTAAAAGGGGTGAGATAACTCCATGGTTAAAAGCACTCGCTGTCCTTTCAAAAGATCTGTGTTCAATTCACAATGCTCACAGGGCTACCGCTTACAACTGTCAGTAATGCTAGTCCAAGGGTCAGTCTTATGCCCTGCTCCATCCTCCTTGGGAGCTGCACATATGTGGTACATTTGCATATAAGCAGGAAAATGGTATTACACCTAAAGTAAAAACTAATAAATCTTTGAAAACAAAACCCTTAAAGCCTGTTGAGAAGACCTTGGCAGGTAGCCCTTACCTATGTCCGCGAAGAGTACTATGGACAAGTCAGAGGGTGGGCTTTGCGGGTGCACAACGTAGGCAATCACAAGAGCTTTTAAGGCCACTCTCTTGAAGCTAGTCATGATTGTTAAACGAAGGTCTCCAGCTTTTCCTCCTATACTGGGCCCACAAACTGTGCAATCATCTGGAGTCAGAGATGTAGATCCATGCAGAGGTGGGTTTGGTACTGAGTTTATCTTATTGAAATGACAACAGCAGCACTGGCTGATGTGACTCTCACTGAGGCTGCCCTGGCGATGATTGATTTCTTACACCCATGCTTGCCCTCAGCTTCTTAATGTGATTTATTAAGAACTACTGGTGAGTATTTATGCATTCTGAGGATTTAAAGTAGACACGACTGATTTTTATATAAAAGTTAAGATTTGTGAGTCTTTTAAGATTCTTATAAGATTACTTTCCAAGATAAATAATGAAATAATTACTCCTTTCTTTGTAACCTCAAATGGCTGCCTGCCAGTAAGAGAAAGTGGCTGAGAAAGCTACCTTGCTTGCTTATGCTTTGTTAATCTGTAACAAGTTGCTTAGTTGGGAATGGACATGGGTTTGGGGGAATAATTTGTTTCCTTTACCTTTATTTCCTGTAAAGGTATTGGGGAACACATAACCATTCACTAGAAGAAAACTAAAATGCAATACAATGTAATTTTATACTGCTTGAAAGATTTTGCTGGCATATGTAAGTTATGGAAGAAAGAATAAAGTGTGGGGGTTGGAGCATCCATCAATTGTGTATGTGTAAAGTTTGTGTGAGTGGGGACTTGGAACACTGTTCCATCCACCCATCATATGAGCATGTATGCATGCATATATGTAACGCTTATCTCAGTGTGTGTTGGAGCTTGCTCCATCCTCCATTTGTCTGTATAAATGTATGTATGTGTATGTTTGAAATGCTTGGAGCCACATTGCTGGTGCTTTGCTCTAACCTATGTGTGAATGTGTATATGTCTGTCTGTAAGTCTGAATGCATGTATGTATGTATGTATGTATGTATGTATGTAGTTATTGGACTCTTTTGTTTCATCCACTCAGAAGGGGAGAGAAGGGGGGAGGGAGAGGGAGAGGGAGAGGGAGAGGGAGAGAGAAAATGTGTGTGAGAGTTTTCTCTCTTTTCTTTCTTGCCATCCCAAAGAATTAAAAGATTTCATAGTTTTTCACTGGCCACGGAGTGCCAGCCCCAGTAATTTAAGCTTTGCTCCCTCAGAGGAAAGTTTTCTGAGTAACTTCTCTCATCACTGGCTGTCATTGGCAACAGCCCATGAAGGTATCTGGAACCATCCCTCCAATAATTGACACCCCAATGGCTGCCTGCCTCAGTTTACCCACTGGTGGCAAAGCTGGTCTTTGGCAGCCTCAGTCACATAATCACTTAATAAATGCTAACCTTCTGCCTCCTCGTGGACACTACTGAGAACACTGATAGCTAGCTACTCAGCGCTGCTGCTACGATGAGCTGCACCTTTAAACACACCCAAATGTGCCCCATACACACATATATACACAAAACACATGAATGTTCTACCATAAAGTCACCACACAAAAAGTTAAATAAATGAAAATCAAATATGTAGAACTTCATACAAGCAAAATACAGGTCAGGTCATGGGCAAGGCACAGATCTCACCTGTGTTGTAGGTCAGGGAAGAAGTATGTTCAAGTTAAAATTAAGTATGTTCTAGTTAACCCTGACCTCCAACAAAGTAGACAGCATTGCTAGCTGTAGTGTGAGCCTCTGTAAGGTCATCTGATGACTCACGTGTGTGATCGCAAAGTGTTGTGAGTCATAGACTGTGACCATCAGAGACGGATGGCGGTTCAGATCTAACAACGTTACCTCCATGTGTAGCTACAGATACAGTAAACTGAGAGAACCTGGATGCTGGGACACAGGGAGTTCTTCTGACAAGGAGGTTGCCTCTGAGAATGGGACTGATAAAATTTTAATGCTATCTCTTATCTTAATGCACCAAAAATGGCAGTGTCAATTAAAATGCCTAAACTGTTTCACCACTCCAAATGCAACGTGCAAGTCCGTGAGGTTTCCTGGAAATCTTTGAGATGTCGGCGTCTCTGCCAGTTCTCAATGTTCTTGGCAAAATTTTAGAGTGGAAATTGTTTTGCACTGTGTGGCTTACTTTTTTGTTTGTTTTCCTCAGAGTATACCCGGGTTATCTAAACTCTAAAGACAGGCTGCTAGGAACCAGAGGACTCTGGATTCCATTCAAATCACACGCAACTGTGAGATGCAGTAAAAATTGAAGACCCAGAGAAAATTTCCAGGTTGTGTATTACGTGCTTTTAGTTTTTAATCTGCACTCTGGGTAAGTGATTAAAAGATGCAGGGTAGGATTTATTAAAAACCCATCTCTGTAAATTTATCGAGTAACAAAGAGATAGCAGGATGCTCTCGGAGCATAGGTGACAAATTCTTTACTGGGGCTTCATCTCTGTTTTCAGAGGCTTGGCCTTTGGTGGGACAATTGGTGTGACAATTACAGTACCAAACTTTCCAATTTGGACAATTATTGTTTACTGAGTGTTTTGTTTAGATTTGTAGAACACTAGGGGTGCTGGGGAGCTGGCAGAATGGATAAAGCACTCCCTGGGCTAGCATCAAGACGAGTTAAAAGCTATCTGCTCGTGGCTACCCATGCCTATAACCCCAGCACTGGAGGATGCTAGAATCCCTCTGGCCAACCAGCCTGAAGGAAACAATGGGCTTCAGTTCAGCGTGAGTTCCTATCCCAAGGTAATTAGGGAGAAAGCAAAGGGGGAGATCCCTGTGTCCTCTTCTGGGCCTTCCCATATGTGCACATACACTCATGCTCCTGCATACTTTTGCAAGTCCTGCACCTAAACACACAACAAACAGACAAGCAAAAGGGAGTGAAGCCAGGATATCACTCTGGCTCCCTGTTCCTTGTGATTCCCACCCAGGGAATTCAGTCAACATAATGTGGTGGACATTTATTGCAGAGTGAAACACACTGAGAGGTGAGGGTAGACAGTAGCCAAAGGGACCATGGAACTTACCTACATTTTCTACCTGAGTCATTAGAACAGGAAGCTTTTTCTGAGGGCCACCGTTGTGTTTGTCTGTGTGGTTGGCAGGCTTGTTTGGTTTGATTCTTGTTTGGTTTGATTCTTGTTTGGTTTGATTCTTACAGGAAAGGCCAAAGTCCTATCCTTATCCACCAGAAAGCCTCTTGCCACAGAAGAGGATCTCAGGATCTGGGTTTAGATGGTTCACTATTACTCACCATCCGAGAAGTTATGGGGGTCATGTCTCCTCGGAATACCAGAGCTATGACTCAGGTCCTACTCTCCTTATCTGTAACAGAACCCTGCACCTCTAGTTCTCAGTTTACAAGGCGGGTATGAGGAAGAGGTCCGGCCCTAATGTCCTCCGTGTTTGCTAATATCTGCCTAGCTCGCCAACAGAAGGGCTGTCAAAATCCTGAACTACTTGTGTTATTCATGCACGTCTGCTTCCACAAGACAAGACTCGCATTAGATGAAACAGACTTTTTAGTTGACAGGTAGTAGGAAGGCCGGTAAGGAGAATATGAAACCATCAGACTTTTCTTACAACATACAATTACCACATGTGGTAGACATGAAAGGCTTCTCCAACCAAAACAATTGACTCATCTGGCAAGGATTTATCTTCCCTTTCAGGGAAAGTGGTCAGAATTAGTAACTGCGAATCAAACAGAGATGAAGTGGCAGAGGGAAAAATCAGATAAGGCAGCTCCTGGACTTTGCATCAAGCTCTGGAAAATGTTTTTCATGGGAACCAAAAGCTGGTTGGTCTTTGGCAAATTTGAAGGAGATCTAGTTGCTCAGGTGGACCTCTGGCCTAATTTGAGTTTTATTGCTGTGAGAGACACCATGACCGTGGCAACTCCTATAAAGGAACATATTTCACTGGGGATAATATTTAATTGGCTTAGTCCATTATTGTCATGGTGGTATGCACGCAAACATGGCACTGGAGAAGGATCTGAGGGCTCTATATCTAGATCTGAAGGCAAAAGGAGATGGCGAGCCACAGTGGATGTAGCTTGAGCATATGAGATCGCAGTCTGTCTCCACAGTGACATACTACCTCTAGCAAGGCTACACCTCCTAACAGTGCCACTCCCTATGGGCCAAGCACTCAAACACACGAGTCTATGGGGAGATTCCTATTTAAACCACCACAATCTCGCTCTCTTTTCTACCTTGTTAGACTCCCTTTGGAAACTATAACCCTATAACTCTGTTCTCATTATATTGATCTGAACTCTATATCAGTTCTTTCTATATCAGCATTAACCTTTTTCAGGACTCTGCAAATAACCTCACTGAGGGGCTTATTTTAGTAGCACTGACCTTGATTAAATGGACTGAAATGTCCACAACAAAATATACATTTCATAGGAATCATCATCGTCTTACTTTATACACATACGCCCAGATACACTTCAGTGTCTACCCGCACAATTAGGAACACAAGAAACATGGTTAACTCAAACACTAGACTCTCCAGATTCCCAATGCCAATGGCAACTTCGAAGATGACCTCAGGAATGCAGCTCATGTTTGTCCTTTTATGACAAAGTGACACAGACATTCCTCCACTGAGAGATGTCATCTAAGCATGTTCTAACTGAGATCTCCCATCTGAGGAGTCCACACTGTGGGGAGAGGCCAGACATATCAAGATCCTTCTGCAGCACTCATCACTGAGGAAGCAACAAGCAGGCAGAATTAACTAACTGCTAAATGCTAGAATAATCAACCTACACCTGAAAATAAATGGACAGAGTGAAGCAAATGATACAGATTTGTAAGTGAGAGGCCAAACCTACTCTACTTTGGGACTGGCCTTTATCTTAAAATAAATAAATACATAGGCATATATATGAAGACCGGAAACTTGACCCACAGCTGAATCTAAGCTACACCCACATACCGGGAAGGGACTCCATGACTTATACTTGGCCAGAGTTACTCCCTAGCTACTTCCTATCAAAAGTTAATCAAAGATTAGTCTGACTGCCTCAGATACTTCCACACTGTGATTATTTACAGTCCTGCTTCAGAGCACCCACCCATGGCTTACAATAGTCATTCAGTTAGATGCTTGCCAGAATGGATATCCCCTCACTTGCTCCCATTTCCTATAAAACCTTGTCCCAGTGAGAATTCGGGGCTGTTTCACTTAACCATCCTGTGGGCAAGCAGTGAGTAAGGCCAAACTTGAGTTTATGATAAAACAAAACAAAACAACACCCTAATGCGATTGCGTCAGAGTCAGCTTCTAATTGGTCTTTTGTGCTTGTGAACAAGAAACAACGTAAGAAAAATAATTGAGACAATTTCTTCAGTGATTGAATTATTTGATTTAATGCAACTGTACATCACCATCACATACTCAAGCTTCAAAAGACACAACTGCCTTATCCTTTTAATCATTTCTTATTTTAGAAACTTTATCCTTATATTCATAAAAAAGTTCGAAAGTGGTATGAGTCTTAGAATCTACATGAGGTGTTCTTGCTGCGTGTGTTAAGCTGAGCATCTGAGTTCCTTATGTTGAACACGGCAGGAGGAGAAAGGCTTCCTTCTAAGAGTTAGCAATGTTGAAGCTGAGGGCACATGACTGATGATGAACACAGATATAGCTACCTATGGTAGTTTGAATGGGAATGCCCGCCATAAACTCATGTGTTTGAGTGCTTGACCCATTGGGAGTGGCACTCCGATGTGTTGCCTTATAAGCCCAAGTCTGGCCAGTGTGTCAGACTCCTCCTGCTGTCTACAGATCAAGATGTAGATCTCACAGCTCCTTCTGCATCATGTCTGCCTGCAAGCACCAAGCTTCGTACCACAATGATAATAAACTAAACCTGGGACACTATAAGCCAGCCCCGACTAAACATTCTCCTTTTAAGAGTTGCCACTTTACAATGAAAGAAACCTTAATTAAGACCCTACCCCAAAGGAGGGGGATACTGAGTCCTTCTCCCACAGGAAGATTTTTAACAGTAAAGGCAAGTGTGGGAGACCTTGCAAATGGCTGCTTTAGAGAAAGAAGCACTTCTTCAAGGAAGCCCAAAGCACTGTGGATGCAGAAGTATGAAACTAACTTCCTAAGGACCCCTGAGTTTTTCTCACCTTTGAACATCAGTGGACAGTGTGCAATATGATAGCACTTGTCCTACACTTGGGAGAAAAGGAATAAAAGCTGTTGCATTAAAATTACACTGGGGCAAGGTCCCAAATTTCATGGAAATTTATAAGGAAAGAGAGGACCCCTCAAGAAAACTCTCCTGTAAAGAGAACTGGTTATGTCGGTTGGTTATGCCCCATGAATGGGATTAAATAACATTTAAATAACATCTTGCAATTTTTTGGTACATTTTGCTCATAATTCCAGCTGGCCACCCACTGTTAGAAAAGTTAACCCTCTCTCACCGTTACCTCAGCCTTATCTTTGAAACCTTTGGCGTGTGTTCTTTTCTATTTTATAGCTTTTTTCGTTCTATTGCATCCAAATTGAAAAAGATATCTATGGGGTAGTAGACACTGGATGATCCGGAGTGTATTGCCTAATAGCGCCAGTGAATTGATAGCCCAAGCCTTCATTGCAAGCCAATTACTCAGTTCATTTTAGTCTCATAATCTGAAACCACACAGAAGTTCCTGGTAATGCTTAGTAACATGGAGGGTTCAGAGAGATGCAGAAAATTAATATGGAGGAAAATTTGGATATATCATCTAAGCTCCTTAGAGATTTTCTTTGTTCTGATATTTTCATACTTCCAGACTCCCGAAGGGCAATCACATGAGAATCCTGCCTTTGTGGAGGAAGTTGTTGAAATCCAGATGACTAAAGTGGACAGAAACTTGGGTTAATATGAGAGGCAGGATCTCAGTGTCTTCCAATTAAGAGAATCTTTGAAAAAGCTGCAAATGTTGCCAAGTGACACCTTTGAGCTATTCTGAGAACACAGGATTCACTCCGAGGTGCTGAGGGCTATTAATTAAATTTCAGTAATTTTTGCATTTTCACAGTTGTTAGAAATGACAACATTATAACCACTTAATCTTATTCTATAGGCTGTGAGTGCAGGGGTAGTACTTATCTCCTTCATTGGTATATCCTGAATATGAAGACAGTAGGAAACAAACACAGTGAGAAGTGGATATATCTTTTGACGAGATCAAAACAAATAACTCTCCGACACTCTGTTGTCAACTGTGTTGATTATGTGGTTTTAAAACCAGGAAAGGAACTGCTAGGTAACGGAACAAGTCTGTTTTTAAACTTGGAGCAACTTATCGCCATTTTTCACAGTTTCTATACCATATTACATTCTTTCCCCCCAGCAGGAAATAAGTCTTTCAATCTCTTCAATAATTCCGGCTATCTTGGTTTCATCATCGGCTATCATCATGGGTCTGTGATAAGATCTCCTTGCCGTTTTGCATTACATTTCAGCATTAGTAAGCAATGTTGAGCATCTTCACATAAGTATGTCATTTATCTATATTAAATACATCCATCCAAGGCCTTTGCCACTCAAGTGTGCTTTCATTGCTGTTTTAACAATACCAATCAACCAGAGCTCCCAGGGATTAAACCACCATCCAAAGAGCACACATGGACAGAATCATGGCTCCAACTGCATATGTAACAGAGGATGGCCTTGTTGGGCACCAAAGGGAGGAGATGCCCTTGTTTCTGCCAAGGCTCGATGCCCCCTGCCCCCGAGCCAGTGTAGGGGAATGTCAGTGAGGGGAGGTGGGAAGGAGTGGGTAGATGGGTGAGGGAGCACCCTCATAGAAGCAGGGGGAGGGGGGCTGAGATAGGAGGTTTATGGATGGAAAACCAGAGAAGGGGATAACATTTGAAATGTGAATAAATAAATAAAATAAATGAATTAAAAATAAATAAATACACAAATACATAAATAAATTTTAAAAAGAGTCCTCTATATATCTTGGGTAATAACATATGATTTGCAAATGTTTTCTCACATTCTGTAGGTTGTTTGTGTATTCTGTTATTGCTGTCTTTTGTTTGTGTCATTTGTATCTTCATGAAGTTCCATTTATCAATTTTTCTTTTGATTCTTAGGTCTTCCGTGGCATAACTAAGAACCCCAACATCGGGAAATCAGGAGACTTTGAATCTATGTTTTCTTTTACTAGTTGTATGGTAGTGGGTCTTCCATTTAGTTCTTTGATCGGTTTTAAGGTCGTTTTTCTATGTGTCACTTGATAAGAAGCTCACTTTGTTACTTTGCATATGAATAATCATATTTTCATTCAAAACATGGCAAAATAACTCTTGTTCATATGAAATGGTCATACCACCCTTATCCAAAACAAACAAACAAACAAACAAACAAATAAATTGATGAATCAGACAGCTCTCGGTGGAGAAACATAAATGCCCAAAGTGTATGCGAAGTGATTAGTATTCTTAGCTGTAGAGAAATAAAAATCAGAACGCCATCTCACTCCAGACAGAAGGGCAATTATGAAGAAATAACACAGCAACAAATGCTGATGGTGACGGTGTAGGAAATATAGGACTCTATTTCCTGTGGTGGGAGTGTAAACTGGTACAGTACCACAGAAAACATGGCGGCAGTTTCTCAAAATATAGCAAATAGAACTAACATAAAATACAGCTGTACCACACCTAGGTGTGCTCCCAAAGGTATCTAAGGCAGCATCTAGAGGCACTTGTCCACTCAAGTTCATGTTCATCGATACACTGTTCACAACAGCTGAAATACTGAGCCAGCCTACAGTGCATGAGCAAAGGCATGGGTAAAGAAAATGCACTCCTTACGTTTGCTGCCATTTTATTTAAACCCCAAGAAGAACAAACTCGCAGCATTTTCAGGGGGAGGAGCTGGAGACTGTCACACGGAGCAAAGGAACCCAGATTCCGAAAGCCAAAAACCACGTGCTTTGTCTCATGCGTGCTATCAATAAATGTTCACACTTGCGATATGAAATTGGCGAATAGTATATCATAATACTCACAACTTGGGAGGTGAAAGAAACATTGAATAAGTTCTGTTTCTGAGTACTTAACTCTAACCTCCTACTGGTAGACACAGTAGTGAAACAAAGTCAGAATTACACACCCTTTTAGCTTGACGACTTAAATGACGAGAAGGAAAGATTCTATGTCACTACTTCCTAATTTGTTCACCACCAGGACTCCGTTTTGCAATACTTAAATGTTGTTATTTAATAGTGTTTCAAACTTTTTGTCTATTTCAGTAATCAAATGAATCATAATGACCAATCATAGTCACTGATGTGGAAGAGAAAAACAGAACAGCAACTTGAACTGATTTAATGCCAGACAAATGTCTTAGCATACTTATATTCGTGCATCCATCAAATGTATGAATTATAACTTTGGAGGAGAGGTGAGACAAAGTTTCTCTGTGTAGACCTGGCTACCCTGGAACTTGCTTTGTAGACCAGGATGGCCTCAAACCCAACAGAGATCCACTTGCCTCTGCCTCAGACATGCTAGAACATAACTTTAATCACAGCATTTTGGAGGCATACGTAGGTGAACTATAACTATTAATCAAATTCTTTCTAGAGTTTTATTATCTAGTGGTCACAGAGACACCAAGTTGCCATTCATTTCTGTGAGTTTTAGAACCACGTACTAAAAACAGTTTTAGGAAAATCCAGGTTTGCGGTTCTGTTCTCACATCTAAAGATTTGGAGCTAAGATACACAAATAAGAGCGATCAAAACAGTTTGCCTTTCTGGGTCTGGGATACCTCATCCAGGATAATAATGGCCTATTTCTCACCATTTACCTAGAAATGTCATGGTCTCACTTTTCTTGAGAGCTGAACAGTATTCCACAGTGTATAAGTACCACATGTTCATTACCCATTCATCAGCTGGAAGACAGGTTGTTTCTGTTTCCTGGCTGTTATGAATAGAACAACAATGAACATGGATAAGCATCTCTAAAGTAGAATGGGCCATAGAGTAGACCTCCTCCCAGCTTTATAAGAATTGTCCACACTGGTTTCCATGGTGGTTGCACCAGTTTGCAGCCCCACTCACCAGGATGGATTGTCAATTGTTTCCTGGATATTGGCCATCCTGATGTGGGTAAGAGGACATCTCAGGCTTGTTTCCATTTGCCTTTCTCTAAGTGTTAAGGTTGAAGAGCACCTTTTGAGACACTTCTTAGCCATTTTTAGTTCTTCTTTTGAGAACCTGTGTTCAAATTCATGGCCCATTTTATAATTAGGTCCTTTTTATTCTTGACTGCTTTTTGCGTCTTTTATATATTCTGCATATCAATTCTTTAACACTCTGTGGGGTTCCTCCTCACTGGATTGACATTGCTGTACATAAACAAGCTTAGTTTTACGAGAGGTCCCATTTGTCAATTGTTGACTTTAATTCCTGAACAAATGGATACCAATTTAGTCTTTTCCCTACATCCACTGGGGACCTTCTTCTCCTACACATCTTTCCTTTCAGTTTCAGTGTTTCCGGCTTCACACTGAGGTCTTTGATGCATCTGGGAGAGGGGCCGGGTGATAGATGTGTGTGTAGTTTCATTCTTCTACATGTGGACACCCAGTTTTCCAATCATCATTTGTTGAATTCGTTCCTTTCACCCGTGAGTTACTTTGACATCCCTGTCAAATATCAAATGGCTATAGTCATATGCATGCAGGCATGAGCTCTCCATTTTGTCCCACTGGACTACATATCTGTTTCTGTGTTGAAACCATGCTGTTTTTATTACTGTGACTCTGTAATATATCCTGAGCTCTGGAATAATACTTCCCCCAGCTTTGTTCTCTTTGTCTCCAATTGCCTTAAGTGTTTGGTGGTTCCATGTAAAGCTTAGAACTTTTTTCTATTTCAGTAAAGAATGAGATAGGGGATTTAATTGGGATTGCATTTTGTACAGCGCCCTTTGGTAGAGCGGTCATTTGTACAATATTAGCTCTACTAATCCATGAGCAAGAAGTATTTTTCCTTATTCTAGTGTCTTCCTCAACGACTTTCTTCAGAGATTCAGTTTTCGTTGTAGAGTTCTTTCAACCTCCTTGGTTATGTTTGCTTGTGATACATATGCATGCACACATATTATAGGCAGGCAGGCAGACAGACAGACAGATGGAGTGTTTCCGTGATATTTCTCAGTGTGCTTGTTGTTGGTATAGAAAAAGGCTAAGGATTTTTCTAAGTTGATTTTGTATACTGCCACTTTCCTTAAATTGTTGATTATCTCAAAGAAAATAAAAAAGGGACAAAATGAGGAGAAAAGGAGCTCCTGGAGAGAGGAATAGTAGGGTACAATTGCTATAAGGAGGGACATGGGAAAACCATGGTCAAGGAACTTAACTGGGAGTGGGGTTAATGCAGAGGGGAAAAGAGAGATTATATAAATAATACTGGGGAAGTTTAAAAACCTATAGTCATATTACTTTATGTTTACTTAAAACTGCATTCATATGCATATATATGAAATAAAGTTTATATATGAAATAAAGTTCAGCCACATGAGTGAAAATGCTTCCCCCAAAAGCTATAGACTACATAACAAAAACCCCCACAACAGACATGAGAAACCACTCTTGTAGTTGTTGGGTTGGCAGGAGCAAGCAAAACAATATAGGCTATTGCTGTCACCTTCGGTTGCTTCTCAGAAAGTAAGTCTACATTAATAGCTCAAGATACTTCAGAGGACTTGGAAACATCAACATGGATCTGACTTGGAAGCCTCCTCTCTGAGAACTAGCTCTCACATGACCATAAGATGCTCCGTAAGCAGCAGAGAGAGAAAAGCAATCAATATTCCTACTCAGCTGTGAGGTCTATGAACCACAAATAATGACTAGCTTGGCAAGATATCCCCAAAGGTGCAATAGTAGTGACACTTATAATAGTAGGTGCAGGTAAGTAACAACTATTTAATTGTCCTTGTGACTTACCCAACAGGAAGAAATTCATGTCTTGCATGTGAATTTGCTCAATAGCCATGGCTGGCAAGGTATGGACCTTAGAAGACAATCTACAACTACCATTTCCTAAACCAGTGTAGTTTCAACAACATTCCAACACTTACCCTTACATCCACATATAAGTGTAGGACTTACTCCTCATCAAAGAAGCTTTTTTTTTTGCAGCAGACAAAAGAGACCTCTATGGGAAGGACAGCTGGCCTAAATGCAGAGAACTCTGGGGCTATGGGTTCTATAAGAAAGCAAGCTGAGCAAGCCAGGGAAAGCAAGCCAGTAAGTAACATCCCTCTATGGCCATTACATCAGCAACTATTTCCTGATCTGCTTGAGTTCCAGTCCTGATTTCCTTTGGTGACAGCAATGTAGGAGTGTAAGCTCAATAAACTCTTTCCTCCCCAACTTGCTTTTTGGCCATGGTGTTTTGTGCAGGAATAGAAATCCTGACTAAGACAGTGACCCAACCCCAAATGGTCAGCCTTAAATATGTGTGTATATGCAACACTAAAAGCACTCAGCAGGTTGAATCTACAAATGTGTGTGTGTGCGTGTGTGTGTGTGTGTGTGTGTGTGTGTGTGTGTGTGTAAAACACTAATAATGGGAGACTAAGAGGCCATGAATTTGAGAAGGAGTAAGGGGGCCAAAGGAGGTATTTGTGGGAAGACAGGTAAGGGAGAAATTTTATAAATATTGGATTAATCATATATTAAGTTTTCAAAAATAAATGAATTACAGAAAGCCAGCTCTGACTGTATCCTTAGTGTTATGGGACTGAGCACAATGACTTGAGACTCAGGACACTCACATTTACATTCTTCAGATTCTACACCCTTGTTAAACAGGCAAACAAAAACATATTTTTTTAGCCTGAAAGAGATAGCATTCTCAATAGTTAGGGGTCTGGACTCTAGAGAAATATTTGAGCTTGAATCCTGATCCCACAGAGTCACTGAACCACTCGAAAGTCATCCCATCCAGAGTTCTGAAAATCCACGATGAGCTCAAGATCTTTCCAGCTAAGAAAAGAAAATATTTCATGAAGTTAAAAAAAAGACATAAAACTTGTCACAGACTATGTGTCAAAAACAGTGCAAGGCAGAGCACAATAAAATAATATCTTTAGAGTAAGAAAGAAAAGAAATACGGGCTCACAAGCTAGAATTCTGCGGCCACGAAAAAAATACCCTTCAGCAGTGAAGGGGAAACAATGACAGTTATCACACATGGTTAGCCACGGTGACCATCTCCCCAGGATTGTTGAAGAAACCAAATAACTTGATACACAGAAAATTTTCTAAACAATCCTTGACACACAGTGAGCATGACAGGTACATATTTAAAAGTAATAATAAAATAGGCAGGTGAGGCTTAGCCAGCCCTGTTTAGAAATGATAACACTCTCATCAGAGAGACGGTAAAGGGTCACAGACCCAAGGCTCAGGAAGCCTTAGCAGTCACCACAACTGCTATCTAACGGTACCATTCCAAATAACACGCCCTTTGAGCTAGAAGACAAACTCAGAAAGTCTGAAGTTCTATGTTAGTGAAACATTTTGTGCCTGATGATTTCCTTAAGAGTATCCCAGGCTGTAGTTCATTAATAAGTCTCTTTTACATACATTATCTCACTTAAAATATAATGTGGCTTGAATTAATTAACTTTTTAATTTATTGCAAATGACCACTGGAAAAAAATCTTTCTGAAAAAGGTCTTGCCAGGGGATTTGGTGGGAACAAGACCATGACATTAATTCAAGCTGCTTACAAGTAATTTAGAAACAGTAACAATTAATTAATTGATAATAGCAATAAGAATGATGATGGGAGGTTGCTCTGGGGGAAAGAGAACTCAATGGTATATTAGCAATGTGTGGAAGAGTTCTTGACGTGGCTCTCAAGATGCAGGTAGGCTTTTGTAAGCAACAGAAAGAATAATGGTCTGGCTTGCGAAGGTTGATTGGAGCAGACCAAGTCTCAGTTTTCTCAGATATAAAGGAGGCATAACACTGCCTTCTCTTCGAATCCATAGTTAAAGTTAAAAAAATCATATGGGACTATAAGAGCTTACAGAAGTATGGCATGCAAATACTGACAACGCATGCTGCAGTTGGCTACATACAGCTCTTGGAGAATGTAGTCGTAACAGGAGTGAAGTAACACAACGTTTTAAATTTATTACAGAAATGATGGCGCTCAGAGTGATGGCGTATTTAGCCATTCTAGCCTGAAATGTGTACAGTATTTCTGTCAAAAAATGGTAATTTTACTCAGTCATAGTAATAAAGACTCAATCATGCTAACAAAGGGGAAAGCAAGGAAGAGCCACAGACAGAAAAGGGGATGAGAAAGATGAGGTTTAAATTTGCATATAAAACATGGTCAGAGAATATTTCCTACCTTGCACCAAGTTAACATTGTAATGCTTGAACAAAGTTGGAAAGGGACTTATATCCATTCTCACCCCAGTGTGGACTCCTGTTTGTTTAACAAACACAATCTATTCTATTAAACGTGACTGGTCGGTGACTGATGGCTTATGGTAAATGGCTTTCTGGACACGTGAAGTCCCACAAACACACAGGAAGACATACGTGGCATGCACAGGTCCTCCAAGATTGTCTCCCCTAAGGTGCTGTGTTGGCCTCCCCTTCTTATCAGAAAAGCTTTCCCTGGCTCATTCTTCCTCCCTCTTTTCCCATCATGCTTCAGTCACAGTGTTTATCAGAGCTCCTAACAGAATCCAGAGAACTTCCTCTAGCCAGATCTGTGAGCTGCTCAACAATTTTCCTGACAATGCGTTATTTTCCCAAGCGTGACAGAGTGCAGAGGATACAGGAGATACTCATTTCACTATTTACTGAATTCTCTTGACCCAAAATGAAGCTGAGTTTGCGGTCTAGGAATGCCTGCTAGAGTTCAGCATTAAAGAGAATCTCCCTTTACAAATCTATGGTTGGGATGGGTAATTAACAAGAAAATAAAATGCTCAATACGTCACAGTCGCTGAATACAGACACTGTCTTCCACCGAGTAGGTATTCAATCAATATTTGATGACATTGTGAGCAGCAATGCATGATCCTGGGAGAAGAGTTTAAGGGCAATCTAGATATCTCCTCACAAGGAAGACTTTATTGGACTCAAAAACTTTCCCAAGAAAAAGAGCAATGAAAGCATTTTCTCATCCAGAATGAAATTTAATGTATCCCAAGGACTCTGTTCCTTTGCAATGTGGGTGTGGTCTTTCCTGGGTGAGCTGGAAAGGGTCTTGCAGTACATTTAACGCACACGGTCACGAATTTGAGAGGTCCTCTCAGATACTCATCAGACACAATGTCTGCACTGAAAAATAGAAGCATCAGCCTTACTCTATGTTGCTTGAAACACAGGAAGCAGAAGAGCCAAATATTCCAGCCCGGGCCTTGTTTATTTTTAACTCGGAATCCCATGTAAGCCTCAGACTCAGAACCCCAGGATCAAAGGAGCAAGTCTGAGGTCACACAGTAACTTTCCCAGGCCTTTGGGTCTTTAGCCTCCACCGCCCTTTTTAATATGGGGATAAGACCAAAGTGACCGGGTGTCAGCCGTACATCCCGCCTCATCTCTGACGGGCAGAGTCAACAGAGATTCAAAGTCTGGAATTTTTTTTTTTCTTCTCGAGATAATTTTTTTTTCCCTACAAAGGCCCTATTATGTACAGCTGGGTTTGATTACTATCATTACTCCTTTAAGGAATGATTATCCTTCCCACTAGGCGACTGCAGACAACCAGTTCATAAAAATAAAGATAGCATCAGCTTCCACGGGCTGATACGATGAGAAAGTAACAGTGTCCCCTGGGCCTGTGCAAAATGAGAGAAAAGCAAGCTGCACGAAGCGGTGGCTCCTGGAAGGAGGAACATTTTGTCCCATCTACAGGGATCAATAGGCCTAAAGGCCAGGCCATTTCTATTAGACAATGGTGCAGAGGATTCCAGAGCAAAATCCAGGCACTGACGGAGCCTTAATACCTAGCATGGAGCCCTAAAGAACCTCAATATCACAGATCATCCGTGTGCACAGCCAAAATGAATTAAGGTTCTTTATGGTTCCATAGTGCTTGAGGTTTTTTTTGTGTGTGTTTGGTTTTTGTTTTCATTATCCAGTTACCCATCCCTGCACAGATGAGAGCCATTGACTAAGATGATTGAAACAAATATTGCCTCAACCAGTGAGTAGCCTCTCTGTGTAAATGATTCAAATTATCCAAAAAGAGGATTTGGAGGGGCCAAAGGTTAGCATTTACAGTTGAATCTGCTTGTTCGTTAGAAATGTTAGAATCGACACTTGAAGATAAACAATTATACCTGTGTTCTTCTTGGGTTCACACTGTTGATTCTGTTTCAGACATTTCCCTACAGTCAAGAAGTTCCCCTGTGGCTTGATCTTCTTGAGATAAAATCTAAATTCTTTAACATGATCTTTATAGCCAGCGGTGGGCAGGAGAAACAGTGGCAACGATGACCACAGTGGCTGCCATCCACCCGCAAAGGTGAGTCTCGTTCTAGCATTTTCCAAAGGTGACATGTCAGGTTCTCACAGACGCTTTACGAAGCACATGCAGCATAATGCTTTCTGTAACTCACTTTGCAAGTGAAAAGAAAAATTAAAGGAAATTGGCGGTACCTAGGCCCTCTGGATCCTTGGACCGTGTTCTTGGTCAGGCTTAGCTTCACTGCCTCCCTGTAAACTGGTCTCTATAGGGTTTTAGAAACCTGATCTCTCTCTCTCTCTCTCTCTCTCTCTCTCTCTCTCTCTCTCTCTCTCTCTCTCTCTCTCTCTCTCTCCTTCCTCCGGGTTCTCCAATTCACCAATGTCTCTTCCATGCATGTTCTTAGCATAGAATCTCCTTGGTGTCAGCACAATTTATCTCTCACCCTTGAATCTAGTTTCAAGAACTCACAGCAGACTATACACCTCCACTATCACATGTAAAATGGTCTCTTCCATCACCCTTTCTTTTCTTTCATTTTTTCCAGTAAAATATTTTATTGATTATTTGAGAACTTCACATAATGCATCCAGATCAAACTCACTTCACAGTCCTACCAGGTCCACTCCTCCTCGTGACCTAAACCTCCCCTCCACACATACACAGAAGAAGAAGAAGAAGAAGAAGAAGAAGAAGAAGAAGAAGAAGAAGAAGAAGAAGAAGAAGGAGGAGGAGGAGGAGGAGGAGGAGGAGGAGGAGGAGGAGGAGGAGGAGGAGGAGGAGGAGGAGGAGGGGAGGAGGAGGAGGAGGAGGAGGAGGAGGAGGAGGAGGAAGAGGAGGAGGAGGAGGAAGAGGAGGAGGAGGAGGAGGAAGGAAGGATGGAAGGAAGGAAGGAAGGAAGGAAGGAAGGAAGGAAGGAAGGAAGGATGGATGGATATATACCAAAGCCAATTCATGGTGCTCATATATTCACTGAAGCATGGTCAAACTCCCATGCCAGAACCTTCAAGCAAGTTCAGTCCTCCCCACTCCCAGCAGAAGCCATCAGCTGTGGAGCGCTAAGTTTCAGCAGTCCTGTAACAATTTTTAAGCGTTCTCTTCAATGGCTTCCTGTCTAGATTGTCTCTTTTGTGAGGGGAAGCGTCACAGAAGCCTTCTATGACTCTGGCTCTCAACTGTGATTCTTCGGTCATCAATACCATTACAAAAGAAGCTTCCTTGCCCTCTCCAGTCAACAGCAGCACTGATCACGTTCTGGCACAGCACCGGACACAGACATCCACATGGCCTCTGGCAGCAGCCCAAACCACGGATCTCAGCATGGTCTCTGGTGGCAGTACAAACAGTACAGCCTTTGTCCAAGCATGGAGCAGGAACACCATTATGGCGGGTAGCAACATAGGCCTCAGACATCAATATAGCTTCAGGAGACAGCACAGACAGTAAAGAGCCACATGGCCTTCAGTCATAACACGGGCCACGGACATCAACAGGACCCGTAGCCGTAGGACCACAGACACCAACTTGATCTCAGACAGCTTTCCATTACATTTTCATTTATTTTCATCCTAGAATCCATCAAGTTTCAACAATTGAACTTAGTAATATGTTTCCTCATTCATTGTGTTTCTGCATCACTAGACCAGAGGTTGCATATGCCTCAGACCGCTGCACCTTCAACATTCAGAATAATGACTGGCACAAAATAGTCGCAAGGTAAATAACTGCTTGTTGGATGCGTGAATGGGCTCTTATGCTGCCTAAGTGTGTGCTTTAGTTCTGATAGTAATCTTAACTTCATAGCCACTCTGTGTACAGATTATGGGGAGTGCAGGGCTTATGGGAAAATACATATACACATACATATACACATACTCATACACACACATATATGTATACACATAATATATACTTTATATTATATAATATATATATATATATATATATATAATTATGCCTTTCCAAAAGACATCAAAGAGCTTTGATCAAAAGATGCTTCTTGACGGCAACTGGAAATCCCATTAAAACTGTGCATGTTAACACTGGCTCCAGAAACCATGCAGAAGCCATGAAATATTTTTGCTCAAATATGGAAATGCTGTGACATTCAGTGTTCTTTCTCCCTTAGTACAAGGAAATCACGTACCTTGAGCTTTTCTTGAAATGGCCACCAACTCTTTATTAAATAAAATTGGATTGAAAACAAAGCAAATACAGACATTTAACTACTTTCACGTTTTAGTGTCAGTGAAAAGTAACGACTTCCAGTAACGGTGCCTCTTAGTTGATTCAGAGATGGCCTACAGGTTAGCGACTAAATGCTTTTTAAAATGCATCTGTGAGGTCATTTCTAACTATAAAGTTTGTTTTAATCTCATAGGGAATTTTCTGTTTATTAATTCATCATTTAAAATATTTGCATTCAGTTCAGTGGTCTCAGTTGTAAATGGGTTTGTCCAGGACCCAGGGGAATAATTAGTTGTGTCTGAAGACATTTTAGTCACTGAGATTTAATGTGTGCCATCCAAGATGCTGACAAACATTCCGCAATCCCAAAGATAACACACATACACACACAAACGCACACGCACGCACACACACGCTCACACATGCACACATGCACACATGCACACACACATGCACACACATGCACACACACATACACACACATACACACACATGCACACACACATACACACATGCACACACACACACAAACACACACACACATACACACACATGCACACACACATACACACACATGCACACACACAAACACACACACATGCATACACACACATGCACACACACACACACACACACATACACACGCATGCATGCACGCGAACGCACACACACTCACAGGAATTATCTCACCCAAAACGTCTAGCTTCCAGGTTAAAAGTTTTCCCAATGACATTCAATGGGGGCAGCACTGCCCCCTTGTGGGAATGTATAAGATTGAGGTTGTCTTTTGAATATCTGTTCTAAAATCTGCAGAATTCTGTACACTAATGAATTATTCCACGAGCCACACAACTTCAATTCCCCCAGGGTCATTCAGGCAGGAGAAAAACTTATTCATAGCCATCTAGGCCTGGAACTTAAATTCATATAACTGATGTGCTTATTTTCTCATGGGCTTAAATTGCCTTAAATTTGCTGGGAATGCAACTACTATGTAAATTGAGACAAGTGGGTACAGATAGCTAATCATTATTTTACAAGATGCGGCTACTTGGCAGGAAGAACACCAGTGGCCAATACTACAAAGAGTCAACACAAGTTTCAAACCATCTGTTTGGCCGTTGCCTGAAATGACGTCACCAAAAGAAACATGCACTCTGTCTTCAGCTCAACTTAACTGTGTGCTTATTTTCTGGTGATCTTCAACCTGTATATTCCATTCTCCCATATGTGACATTTTATTATACATCATTTCTTTTATTATGTACCATTCCTTTCTTTTGACATTACACTGACAGTACTATGTACCCATATATACATTCAAATGATTGTATGTGCAGGTAAATTACACATGGATTACATTATAGAATCATCCTGGAGTGTTGGAAAATGTGTGTTATAAAGAGAAAAATATTGCACGTCGTGGGCTGTAAGCCACAGCTCTTGCCAATCATGACCTTTTGGAATTTCAATTTTGTTCCCAACATACATTCAGCCCTCACAGCATCTGGCCTTCTGCAAATATAACGGGGATGCCCTTTATATCTGCCCTCAAATAAATGTCATTGCGCCAATGTGAAACAGACTCATAGACACACCGGGGAGTGAAATTCACCTCTCTGCACCCTGTCCCTGGAATTCCACATCTGCCTTTTAAACTACCTTAAAAACAACTTGGCACAGACAAAAGCCCATGAGAATTCCCACAACATGAGGACCAATAACTTTTCCGATATCCCTTCCGAATCCTCCCTCTTACTCAGAAAGCTACTTGGGCATTTCCAGTCAAGTTTCTTTATAAAATAAAACAGCTACTTAAATTGCTCCTAAGACCTTTACAGCGATAAGAAGACAGCACCCTGAGGACAATGTCAGCAACTCTGCTCTGACAGAGTCTTATTCACAAAGAGCTTCAAGGAGACTGGAGCTTCTAAATCCATGGAGAGCAAAGCTGTTCGCAGAAACACAGGCCTTTAGGAGCGCCTTGATTAGTGTTACTGTTCAGGTGATAGTTTGGACAGCTGGTTCAGTGCTTAAAGCACTTGCTTCACATGCATTAGGGCCTGAGTTCACATAAAATTAGGGCAGCCATATAAAATGCTCTGCAGACAGCACTGGGTAGGCAGAGATAGGCAGGTACCAATGGCTCACTAACCAGACATTTTAGCTGCAATACTGTGTTCCAGGTACAATGGGAGCTCTTTTCTCAAAAAGGTAAAGTGGAATGCAACAGTGGAAAACACCCAAAGTTGACCTCTGTCCTCTCACATACAGACGAGCAAGTGCAACACAACACGTACATACATGCACATACAGAAAGAACTATCTGGATCTGGTTGTACACGCCTATCACCCCAGCATCTCTAGAGGCTCTGATAGGATGTGGCTGGACCACAGTAGGAAGGATCGCAAGTTCAAAGCCTGACTGAGGAACTTTATAAGACCTTGTCTCAAAACAAATAGTGTTGGAGCTCAGTTGCAAAGTGCTGGCCTAACAAACACCAGGCCCTGCATTTACTCCCAAGTCCTATAAAAATAAATGATTAATTAACTTAATTTAATATACTTTCTTCCAAATATATGCATACTATCATACTTTTAATTACATTTCAAATCCTATCTAGACTTCATTATATGGCTTATTTTATATACAAGTAAACCACCAATTGCACTACATAACTAGTTCATATTGTTAAATTTCTCTTAAATAATTAAGAGGCTTATGGCCTCCAGGGTATAGTATAAAAAACCAGCTGAATTAACAAAAGTTTATGATTAGGTTATAAAATGTGTTTATGTCTTAGCTTGGGGTAAAAGTGGGAGAACTGCTTAAATTCAACGTTTAAATATACAAGATAACACCAACTTAAAAACCGTTTACACCCAAGTGTAACCCTGGTCTAAGAATGTGTAAATTTAATTGGCTGAAATACTTAAAGCTTTTCTCAATTAGTATTCATTTTGATGCTGCTTTGAGAAGTGTGCCAAAGGTGATCTGATTTTATTCTATTTAAGGATCTTCCATATGTTTCTGATAACCATAAACACTTCCCCAAAAGCATCCTGAACTAAAGCATTGAAATTATAAACATCTTCTTTCCGCTAAGATAGAAGACTTCAGTGTACGCCAATGAAAACTACCAGTCTCTTTTCACTCTAAACCAAATTTTGGCTTCATTTGAGCCAGCAGACTATCAATTAACACCATATACTTGGGAAAGCAAGAAGTACAGAGGAGTTGGGGAAGGCAGATGAAAATACCACGAGAGGTGAAAAGGTCACCGCTGCCTTTGAATCGCTGACATGGACATGTGTCCCTTGCCCTCCTCATCCCATCTCTTTTCCTTGGGACCCAGCAGATGTCAGCAGTTAGTCATAGCTTTGCACTGGGGATCTGAGAAAGATAACTCTGGACTGTACTGGGTAGTGAGCTAAATATCAGTCAGCTAAGGTTCACAGCCACCCAGAGTGTGTAAATTGGAAGGAACTGACTTGAAACAAGGCCTTTACTTGAAACAAGGTCTTTCCGGACTAAATGTGTTTTCACGAGTCACAGCTGTGTTCCCACAGGTAGAAGATATAGACTCAGCCACTGTGGGAGACAACTGCAGAAATGAAGGCAGACAGCAGAGAGCTGTGAGCGCAAGTCACAGAAGGGCCAAGATGACCAGTAGCCTTCCGACGCCAGAAAAGAGCCTCCCCGTTAGTCTTCAATGACACCACACCCCTGCTGATACCTTGAGTGTGAACTACTTGCCCCCTGAACTATGAAAGCACAAATTTCTGTAATTTCCAACTCACTAAGTGCCCATTAGCTTCTCCAACCTCAAGATACAGTACATAGGGACACAGGCCTTTCTGAACATTCCTACAGATGACGCTCTCTTGAGGAGGTCAGGCCCACATTTGGGAGGGGTCCTAAATCCCCTTACTCCGGAAATGGGTCCTGGGACTTTTGATAAGTACTTCTATGTGCACTGCAATTTTTAAAAGATCAGAAGGTCTTTCTGTCCCATTTCTCCACACACCCACTGTGGATTATCATGCAACACAGTGGGAGAGCCCCGAGACCTGGCATCCCTCTTCCAATGAATGGATGCCCTGTCATGTATCTGAGCTCTGTCTCCTCATGTGCACAGAGCTCATGGAATGATAATCAATACTGCAAACACAGCAGAGTATCTTGGGATTGTGGACAAGAACAAATCAATGCACACAAACAATGTGTCTCCTCAGATTTGCATTCTTAAACCTTAGTTAGTAGTTCTTATATTCCCATGCCATCCCAAGTAAAAGTCCCCCTGAACCATATCCCTGACTTGGGAACAGGGATAGGGGATGGGGGTGGGGCTCTTGTCTCGCTTTGCAGAGGTGAAACTAGCTCGGAGACAGTAAACAATGTGACTAATGTAGGATATCAGAAGCTTGAAATCCAGGTCTATAGAATTCCACGCCTCCATCTCTTGGCCTTTGTATTCATGCATGTATCCTGCCTGGAAGGGAAAGGGATGGTAGAAGGAGTCCTCTAGGCTTTCCTAGGTAATGAGAACACTTTGTGGTGTGATCCTTGTTAATGTAACATCAACACACTGATTCTCAGTACTGTGGGCAACTGTACTGTGCTTACACTGAAAATTTAACTTGAATAGTAAAAAGGAGGAAGGAAAGAAAGAAGGAAACAAACAAACAAACAAACAAATGGAGAGGGGAAGAGAAGAGGAGAGGAGAGGAGAGGAGAGGAGAAGAGAGGAGAAGAGAGGAGAGGAGAGGAGAGGAGTGGAGAGGGGAAAGAATCAAAGAAATGAACTGGTTAAAGTCTTGTAAGCTAGCTAGCTGTCTTCAAAGTTTCAGCCATGCAGATGCTGAATCTCTAAGGCAAACTAAACCTGAAAATCCATGTTTGTTTGGCTCAGAGAGCCTACAGCCACAGAACGAGCCCTAACAACTAAGTCCGTCTGTTTATCTATGAGCTTCTAGGATTCTTTCCTAGAATGACAAGTTTGTAAAAAGCTGCAGTGAGGGGCAGGAGTATGAAACATGCCCAGAAGGACAGAGACTCTTCCGTGGAGGGGAATGAAAACCAAGTGAGTCCTAAATATGGCCAATGCAGATTGCCATCCGTGACTCCTGAAATGACTTCTACAACAGGGTCACAACTGCTCCAGGGAGCAGAAGTAGATCCAAGCGTGGGTTGAGAAATATGGCACGAATACACATGGGTCCATTCCTGGCACCGAGTTTGAGGCACCTTATATATTTGGCGAATGAGGTCAGATGCCACAGTAAGCAATAGCAGTCAGAGCTACGTTTGTTGAATGACTGCTCTGAGCGGGGCACTCAGCTAAATCTTTCTCATGCATGAGCTCGCCTGTCAACAACTGAGGGAGGTTTTTTAAACAACTGAAGAGGCCAAGGCTTTGGATGTGTTTTTGTATGACCTCAGTCTAAGAGCACAGAACTCGGCCTTTTGATCTCCAAACTACTTTGTATGCCTGCTGATATCTAACTGATCAGACTGCCCTGGGAGAAATGAAATCTAGAATAATATTTGTTCACACGGAAAATCTCAAATATAATAAAAAAATTAGTCTCGCAACAGCAAGCAGGCACTGAGAACTCTCAAAGGTACAAGCTTAATGGGAACTGGAGATACGATACACGCCCAGAGCATTCAGCAAGAGCGATTTTCCTCATGGCTGTCAGATATGGAGGCAGGACTCTGCTGTACTGTGGGGATGGCCGCGGGGTGCCTAGTTCTGTCTGCAAGCCTGCAATGCAACCGGTTGGCAATTCAGAGCATGCATGCCTGCACACACAGATAACGAGAGGACAGAAAGACAAAGCTGGAAAACAAGGAGCCAAGCATGAAAGCTCAACTGTCCAGTGTGGCTGTGGCCGTCATGTCCTGTGGGATGGGCTCTCTGAGCGAGCTCTCTGAGCAATCCTTCCAGTCCTTCTGTGTCCTTCCTAAATCTGACCCAAGTGGTCACTCAGAGTCCCTGCTTTACTCTTAACCCTCGTAGGCAGTGTGTGGCAATGCTTCCTTGAAGTCTGGGGTCTTCAAGAAGCAGCTTTTCTAAGAAACTCATATAAAGGATCTTCCAGAGTTAGCAGGGTATACAGCTGGGGATGAGCTGTTGATGTCATTTGCATTGCTAAGTCAAACTGTATATGTGTGTATACATATATATATATATTTATTTATTTATTTATTTATTTATTTATTTATATTTTATTGGAACATAGTGACAACACCTTATCTTGTCATTTACACCCAGCTCCTTTCTTTTGGTTCACTCGCTGTATATATTTAAGATACTTTTTAAAGGGGTGAGAACTGGGATCTAATCCCAGTTCAGTCAGTAACAAGCATCTGTAGTTGGCAAATCCGAATCCTTTAGAGCCTGGAGATCTTGGGCTTGTTTGTTACAACTGTTTGTTTGTTAATCCAAAAGGACGAAGAGGATATTTTCTAAAATCCTTTCTGAGCAGTAGTAGCTTCCAAAAGCAAATTGTCGGGAACCCCTTCTGTCCCTGTAAAGGTTTATTACCCAACTGCTGGCCATTTGACAGAGCTTCATGCTTGCCGTCTTCCAGCAGTTTACAAACAGCCCTGGAACATATTTGCATGTGAGGCTGAAAGGAGAAGCCATTCACATTTTTGCAAAGATGTCAAAATTAACCTCGAGGAGATAAGTCATTTCCTTAAAGTCACACAATCCGTGTGTGAAAGAATTCTTCAAGTCTGTTGACATCAAGATCATTAGTTCATTGGTCACTATCTCCTCCTGGGTTAGACTGGGTTGAAATTTCTCTTCTGCCTACCCTCTCAAAGTCCTTTTCTCTTACTTCAATCTTCTTATTAGGAAGGGGAGATTGAAACCATGCATAAAAGCACCTGTCTCTGATACTAACAACCGGAATTCTAAACCTGGGACCCCTATGGTAGGAGAGCTAACTCCCTCCCACAAACTGCCCTCTGACCTCCACACGTGCACCGTGTCACATGTGTGCTGCAACACAATACACACTAAGTAAATAAATGCAATTTTTAAGAAATCCAAGCTTAACACATTATCATCCATATTGCTGGATTCTCATTCAAATAAATACTAGTAGACATACCTCTCGTCAAATCGAGCTCAATATCTCAACACTGACAGAGAGAAAATAAAACAAATCAGAGGGCTGGGGAGGAAAGGCTGTAATGGAAACCTAGCCTATAAAAAGTAAAATCTGCTCTGTGACTACAATACCATATATGTCCAAATCTTCCCACCAGTCTTTTTTAAAAAAAATGTAGCTGAGAGACTTGGAATTTGTTATTTTCCCAAGTGGGAGAGCAAGTTCCTCAGAGTCCTTCAAGTATCAAACTTGTATTCCGATGCAAAGAAAAACAAATCATTATGATTCCTGCAGAACGCCTTTGTTATATGCATACAATTTCAGCCTTACTTTCAAAGTCACATCTTGAGGCCCTGGGATTTTTCCTCAATTTATAAAACCACACAGAAAGGCATCGAAGCTACGTGGATTTATAAATCTGAAGGGTAAAGGGATGTGTAAATAATGTTTGCTTCAAGGAGTGTGTGTTCTTGCAACTGTAAGTCAAGGGGAACATACATCAGACCTTCCCCTTGCTTCTGTCACGGTTATGTAACCAACATCTTTTTTAGAGAACTGTCTTTAATGTTGTAAAGGTTACCTTCTCTTGTGCTGCTAGCATTGCCTTCTCTTTTGAGTAGACAAAGATATAGATATTTTCTCACACACCAAGCATACATATCCTCAAAGGAATTTAAAGAGTTGAGCCGGAAGTTTACTTTTTTTCTTTCTTTTTCGGACTTGTCACTCTCACCTTTTGGCACTCATCCCATCTATAAATAAATGACATTTCAGAAGCTGACTGCGAGAATATTAGTTCCATCATTACTACTGCTCCCAGCATTAACAATGAACAGAACCTGTTAACTGAGTTGAGGTATGTAAACAGAGGGGGATCATATATGGATATAAGAAAGACTGGTAAGAACTGATGTGGCCAAAAGCTTGAATTCTATAGTTAATCACAAAAGGAGTCGTTTACCAAAGAATATTAAGGAATAATTATACTTCAGGGAAAGAAACCAACCACAACTCTGTAAGAGAGCTCTCTTTCTACATAAAGCTTTGCACAAGCATGCTTAAGCTCGGCATTGACTCCTTACTCTAGGAGGATTAGGAAGGACTAGGAGAACGAGGTCAGTTTTGTATAGTTCTGTTGTCTGACAACCAGCCGCACTGCTTGGACAATGAAGCAAGCAAGGAAAAAGATAAACCTGAAGATTAAAACCAAAAGATTTGAAGTGTAGCCTTTACCCGCAGTTATCCAGAGGACACGCTGAGATTCTCATCTCGGTAACTATGACACAGCACTTCACGCAGGAAATGTCATTCCCCCTCTAATTGCTCTAATGTCTGAATGGCTACAGTGTTGCTAGCCTGCCCTGTCTTGACTGCACCGCCTTCCTGGTATCCAGAAGACGGACAGCAAGGCCAGATAACCAGACACTGTCAAGGCAGCAAACCTCAAAAACTGCTGTTACATTTCAGGAATTTTCCCTGCAGAGATAACAAAGAGAAAGATGGGGGTGGGGAGGGGAGTGTTGCTTGCTGTTTGCTTCAGTGTGTCTAGGGGGCAGGAGGGTTTCTGCTAGACCTTGCCCACACTCCTCAGGAATAAAGGCTCCCCTCAGATCCACACTTCATTTTCTCTGCACCATAGGCTGACTAAAACGCTTCTGTCCCTAACCTACGAAGAATATGAATTACTGACCCACGGAACATTTTTATATATTAACAGTTGCAAATTGGCTTATCACATAATTCTGAAACACTTTTTACAAAGGCAATTCGTTGTCAAACAGAGCATCATTCTGAAGTTTATCTATTATCCTTCTCACTGGTTTAAGAAACATCCAGCACAACACTAGGGAATTGAAAAGACTAAATAAAAGCATTAATTCTAAACTGAATTATCTTTACTAATAGCACAACCTCCTTTGGCTATTGAATCTCAGCAAGACAGAGAGACAGGAAAAAAAAAAAAAAGGACATTTCTCTTAAGCCTTAAATCACAAAGAATGACAATCAGCAGCAAAAGTACTTCGCATCCAGGCCCCTGAGGGGTTCACATAACAAGAGGTCACAGAGCGAATGAAATAGCCTTTTACAGGAAGACTGAATGACACTTTCCAAGGGAATATTGATTCAAAAACTCACAATCTGCTAGACATGACCCAAAATGCATCCCGCAGTGGCAGGTGGGCAAAACAATCCTCAGTTCTTTTATGCCCTGAACTGAAAAAGCACTTTATACTTAGGACATCTCCCCCAACCTAAGTTTCTTTTTTTAAGTATTTAAACATCCCATTCATTAGAGACCTCAGACTCTTTGATCTATGGTTATTTAACTATATTATAGAATTGCAGAACCACCAAGGAGATGGGAGCATCTACTTGGATTGTCTACTAAAGGATCTAATTTTTCTTATAATATTTTCTTTTATTATTATTATTATTATTATTATTATTATTATTATTATTATTATTATTATTATTGCATTTCCACAGGAGAGAAAGGAGTCGGGGCAGGGGGAGAATTCCATGTATCTCGTCACACATCCATCCATTTTTAAACCATACTTAATTGTCCATTATTCCTCCCCTTTTCCTCCTTTCCATGAATTGTGATCCCAGAGGTTACCTCATGGGAGTTTGGACATTTTCCTCAGGTGACACCAATGGTCAAAGAACTCTCCACGCAGGCTGTCCTGTTTGTCTTGTCTTCAAGAGAAACACTGGAGAGCAATTCACTTAATGTTTTAAGCACATCTCCTTGAATCATAACTGATTAGGAAAAATAGAAGTCTAAGTGTGTATCCTGTTGTTAGGAACATAACCTATATAACACGCTTTAAAATTCTCACACTGCCAGTTGGCTCCAACTACAAATATCATACCTCTGCTGCCATCTTGTGGCGACGGATGGCTTGCTGCTCTCCTCAACCTTTCTCCTTCCCAGGTTTTTTGTTTTGTTTTGTTTTGTTTTTGTTACACTGAAGCCTGAAGGCGCCCCTTCTTCTCCTCTTCTTACGTGGGTGAGCAGGTGACCTGGAACATTCTCTAGAATAAAGAGTGGACTTTGTGCATTTCTTGCCCCGCATCTAACTAACCCCTCTTTACACCATGCTTACCCACCCTCCAAAACAAGAGTGAGTCCTGGGAGAGGGATGAAGTGAGCAGATCCCTGCTGTTAGATGGATCTAGCCAGACTCAGGCTAGAAGAAGGGGGCCTTCCAACCTCTGCTATTTTTCTGGGATTTTATAACCACCTATGGAGTAAAAGTCATAAATCTGAAGGGAACTCAAATGTTTTTACTGGACGGTGTTAATTTAACTCTTAAGTAAACTCGTGTAACTCGAGTATATTTTATAAATGCTAACAATTTTTACTGCTGTGTCCCCAGTTCAATTCCCCCAAAGCTACTGAGAGACAACTATGTAAAATACCATCCGAAGAGGGGTACAGAGAGAACCCGAGGAGACGGAGTCCTCTAAATTACGGTCTGAGCAAGCAAAACAACGAATATGAAAACGTCACGTTTCTCATGAGGAAACAAAGACTTTAAAACAGTATTCCCTAAACCTCTGTTTCACTATATCTACGTTAACCGCAATTTGTACTTTTCTACTTAAAAGAAAATCTATCAAACCTTAAAACTCAGCTTATTTTAAACAATATAACTACATAACTCGGTTCTGATGCATTAATCAAGTGCTTTCTCCCACCATGTATTAAACCCTAACTATTAATATAAAGCCAGTTCACTTAGAAGCCTTCCTATCACACTAATACTATGAACATCACACTTTGGGGACCTCGCTGTGAGGCAGAAATGCTAAGTTGAGTCTAGGAATCTAAAGCCTTTTTGTCCACAAATAAGCAGCTTGGTGAGTCAGAGTGAAGAAGCGGTTTTCAAGCCCTAGATCAGACGAGGGGCTCTTAGACACTTTGTTCCTGCAGTGACTCACGAGACAGATGATATCCCCATGTGTACCATACTCCTGTGAAGAGACAAGACCATCTGGGGATCATGTGTAATTTCCTGCTATACATTTGTAAGCCTCCCCGTCTAGGGAGCCAATCAGAACTCAGGGAAAGACGTTCCCAAGGGAAACGCCTGGGAGTGCACTCAGCCCTGTTTTTTAAGAAACAAATAATTCATGAATTTTGATTTTTTTTTAAAAAAAATCTCGTCATTTCTTCATTTTAATCTTATAATCAATCAAATGCATACCAATTTGTGATACCACAGTTGAAATCGGCTGGGGTGAGAGGAGGATGCCAGGTTGAGTATTTTAAAGTGACTTTACTCTCTGAAAGGACACATCATTTAATGCGGAGCGCTTTTACCCTCAAAGACACAAGGTTCTTTCACTCGTCTTTAATATATTCAGGATATACCTTTTCTCTGAAAAGTAGCTCATGGGAGGGAGAAGCCTGGTGAACTGTGGCTTTTATTTAGTTGGAATTTTTCTTGTAAACAGACCTGGTTTCTTCGCAAGGGTTTACAGCCTAAGATATAAAAGAATTTTCTATTTTCGGAATTTCTGGCCCACGTAAACAAGTCCTTCGGTGACTGTGTAATACACAAAACGAGTCCCATGCACACTGTGTGGGCAACGAGAAGCTTCAGGAAAAACACTAACATTTACCCAAAGGCTTTCTAGTTGCTTGTTAGACAATCCCAGCACCATATCGTTGAATAAACAGACCCGGGAATATTTGTGAAAGGCAAACATACAAATATTTTTAGGAACCCTAAAGGGTTTTATAACAGTCTGTTTGTAGCATTTTGAGGTCAGAGAGCTCAAAGGAAGAGGGGTCTGGGAATGTGAAATGTACTTTGAAGCCCTCTCTCAGTTAGACTGTGTACAGAGGAAGGCCTGAGTCTGCAGCAAGTGTAACCGAGGGTTTATTTTAGTAGCTGTAGCTGCATCGTTTCTATTACAAGTTAAAAAGTCAAGCGAATTTCTACGGAAGAAATTACAATAGACGCCTTGCAAATGAAGACTCTCATGAAACCAGCACATCCGTATTGCCCCTTGACCCCAATGTGCCATACTCATAAAGGAAAAAAATTCAGCCCGTATTAAATCCCAGGACAACAAATTTGCTGCTAATGATGAACTCCCAAGAACAAGTCACCCAATACGCACAGGGAGAAGATGGACATACCATCAGGTGCTTTGAACATGGCAAATTTCAGATATTGTTTTGAAACTCTCTAGTCAACGAAAAGTATGTATTGTGTGCTCTAACAACTACAGGCGTTTGTAAGGCAATGTAAGTTTCTATTCTATTCACCCACAGAACATGGAAATGCTTACAATAAAACCAGCAAAGTCTGTGCTCTGTGCATGTTCTCTGTGGTTTGCATGAAGATTAAGAACTCCACACAAGGATGCTGTCATTCAAGAGTCAAAGTATTAAAACAAGAAAGTGAGTTCTAACGCCCACCCTTCATAGATCCAGGTAAAAGATATGTCTTGTAAGGATTCATTAGTTTCTCATTGAACAGATATTATAAAACATTACATATCTTCAATAGGAATAGTTACATTATTAGTTTAGGGAACTCAAATTATACACACGCACACACACACACACACACGCACACAGATGCACACTCATGCACACACAGAGCTATCTGGAGATATAACAGATTTTAAAATGCAGTAATCTTTTTTCAACAAGTACATTTTGCCCCATGTCTATATTATGTGACTTTTACAAGCAGACCGATCTGGTAAGGCTCAAAAATGTCAAGCGAGAAGCAAGAAACACAGATCTAGAGAACACACACACGACTCAGGAAGAGTCAGGAGCAAAGAAAGTGGTTTAAAAAAAATAGGGCACCGGATAAGGGAGAGTGACAAACATTGATTCTTGGATCTGGTTCTGCGTGAGGACATAGGGCGAAGTGCCTAATAGCGGGCACAAGCAGTTGAGAATCTTCAAGATACCGCGAGAAGAAAAACAGGAATAAGAAGGAAGTCTTCCTTTCAACAAGTATGTTTTTGGGATAACCTAAACAAGTTCTATAATAACAACTACTCTAATAAATTCATATCAGAGATGGAATTAGGTGGTAATTGGTATACATCTGCATACAAATGTACTGTGAACATCTCTGTGTATGTGTGAGTATATATTTAAATTTTCTTTCCTTTTGTCCTAGTTTCTCATCAGTGAACCAAGAGCCTAGCAAGCAAACCAACAAAGCCAGAGTCAAGGTCAATATTCCTTTCTGACAATTCCCAAGCTTCTGAACTTTCAGTTTGGTGAAACAGGATATGCTATTCCTGATTTATCTCAGAGCTCAGAGTAACGTCCAAAACCTACAAGAAACCTTGATAACGTGACTCTGGAGCCTGATAAGCAAATTCTCAGTGGGAAACACAAATAATTATTCATACCCTGTGCAGCTATGAAATCACCTGAAAATCTTATCGGACGAAAAGGCGTAGTGCATTCTCGATGTCTTTGAGTAGTAATGTCAAGAGCCCACTAGGAAGCAGGCCCTCCGACAGGAAGGAGGAAAGAGAAAGGCCTTCTCCTGTTTGCTCAGGTCTGGTGTGCGGGCCAAGTTTCTGATGGACACGTGATTGAATGTAAGTATTTGACCTCAGCGTACATTAGTGATTCAAATGAAGAGGACGTCCTGGCACAGGCAGGTCCATCTAGAAATGTGTTCTCGGTTCCAGAACTAGAACTGGGCTCAAAGAAATGTCACTTAAACAAACACAGGTAAATGCTATGGCAAATGTATCAATTTGGAATATCTGGAATGGATGCACAACCAATTAACATACAACGCCCTTCAACTGTTGTTTCTGAGATGCTTGAAAAAGCATGTCCGCTAGGATTTGTTTAATTTTCTGGTGGCTAAACCAAGGAATCATCTATCTCAGGCACAGCTTGGGCTAAAACCCCATGTGACATGTTAACACTCAGGTTGTTCCTTTCAGTGACATGTGGCAAGATATAAGGGTGCTCATCAGCCAGCCAGCCTGAAACTCTTCCTCACACTATTAGCTTGGCCTTAACTTCCTGTCCAAAACCCAACTAAGTCAATGTTTTCTCCCCAATGCTATTGTGAGAATATGACGATGTTAATCAGAAAATGACTTACAAGTTAATATATCAATCATTCTCTTTGATTACAGCTGTGGTAAGACAGGAAAGGGTTAGCATGTAGTGCTCGCCCAGCAAATGCAAAGGGAATCTAAAGGTGGCAGCCAAAGCTATTCTAATGCCTTTCACAATGTCCTGATTCTTCAGCCCTGCCTTGAACGTGACACTGGGCTACAGAAGCTAAGAGAAGAAGAAGATAAGAGATTGCCAGTAACGAGTCCAAGAGCAGGACTGCCTGAGGACTTCCCAGCTAAGCAGATCCACACGTGGTATATAGGATAGCTGTAAGAGTCTACTGGCCTCTTTGGGATGACATCAGTTTAGCTCATGATAGTTCCTTTCTACCTGGTGAGAAATGCTCACTGGTTACTGAGAGTGAACGAGCCCTACTCTGTAACCCTACGTCTTTTATGTGGACTCTAAGAACTATAAGGTTAGGGTATAAAACTGTGCTGGTCCTGGGTTGGCAGTCTATAAGCAAGTTGCTAGATCTCAGACCTGGAATTCTTTCCCTGAGAAATGCAGGTACCATTTAGATGTGCTACAATTAAAAGGTGAATGGCTGCAATAGACACATCTTCCAGCAATGTTGTGGCCAAAGCGATAAGCTGTTGCTATATTGTTGCTTTTCTCATTGTTTCAAAGCTCAGGATATGCTCTGTATGAACAACTGATAAGTTACTGCTAAGTAACTTAGAAGTAACACAATATAGCCAGAACACACTGTATTGATGTTGCTTATATGAAAAGGAGGCTACACCTCTTGACTTAGCCCGAAGGTCAAATTACATCTGAATTGGATCAAAGATGCAAAAAAGCAAGGGTTTTCTGGGGCATCCAGTCCATGGATCTGTGCCCCATAGAAGTCCAAGTTCCTGCTGATCAACCAACATCACAGGAATCAAGGGAACTAGGATGAAAATAGCCCCGGCCACTTTGGAATACTGTCTGCTCTTATTCTGGGAACAAGTTAATATTGATTCTAGCCCTTGCTCAAACTAATTTAGAACTTGTGTGTGGTCTCCTGAGCATAAACTAGTTAATGAGGTAGCCCAAATAAGGAACCTGCGTGGATATGAAAATTTAAGGGGAAAAAATTGAGAAGGATAGAAAATTCTTGATGTGAAATATAGGCATAAAGGGAATGGGGTTCCAGGGGGAGCTGTGGGAAATACTTGGAGTTCTTTGGCTTAAAGAAAGTATTTAAAACATAAATTTAAAATACCATCACCATCGTCTTTGGGAAGAGCCTGCAGTTTTCAATGATAATCACTTGATCCCCCGTGAAGCATTTCTTAAGGGGTCTGCAAGTGAGCACTGTAGTAAGTCAGATGCTTTCTTTTTAAACAGGATCATCATTCTGTATACTTGATACTTGTGCTTGAGAGCTGGGAGCTTCCCCTTCTCTGGTATAATTTCCATCTAAGCATTCCTTAGATACTTGGATCATTCTTAATGGGGAACAGCATTATATCCTCTGTAGACACATGGAAATCTGGATAATTGGGCCGAGTTGATTATAGCAGTAGATAATTTTTCCCATTTCCTTCCACTACGATAAAAGCTTAAGACATGTTTTGCCACCTACTATGTAAATTATTTTTAGACTGCAGACTCTCCCTAAAGCATAACTGTATAGGAAAATCTTCTTTCAGTTTTTCCCTCTAGACAAATTCCTAATTCAAACTAAAATCTGTTTTCTTGTCAGTATAAAACTGAAGCGTCCTGATAAAATTTGAAATGAGCCTTCGGTGTTAATAGCTATCATTCAAATTATAATTGAACATTAGTTTTGCAATAAAGCACTGTGCTTCAGCCATGGCATATCCCTGGAGATAGAATATCTGCTTCCTAAACTCAAATACCAGAGTTACACAAAATATTCTTTTATTTTGAAGACATCACGCCTTCCTAAGTGTTTCTTCTCTTACCTAAACCAAAGATGTCTTATAGCCGATACGTTAGTACTGTCTCTTTAAGTGAGTACCTAATTCCAATGGATACTATGCCCATATATTATACCTGTCAAAATTCTTTAAATGCTAATGAGTCACCTTACCGAAAATAAACTGTGTGCTTCCTTTTGAAAACTTGAAAGAATGCACAAGTGGGAAGACGTTTTCCTCAGTTCAGTGTAAACCAGGACAGAGAGGAAGTAGAAAAGTACTCCAGATACTTGTTCAAAACACAAATAAAAGCACCCTTAATCTCTATTATGTATGAGCTTCTCTCGAGATGAAAGTTCCTACTTCAACAACAAAATCCGCTGGGTGGGGGTGGGGGATCAAAAAGGATGGTATTTCATATGACACAAGCCATTTCCTCTTCGTAAATACAAAAACTTCACATTCTTTGAGAATGCTTGTGGGGGGATGGGGCGTTTCTCTGTTAAACTGGCGCCTAAGACTAGGCTCTGGGAAGGCGGGTTTTCCCTGGTGAGAATTTCCTCTCTGCTGTAAAGCCATACTGTTACTCCAAGGGGCACAGCCCAGATAGGAAATCTGAAATTTCAAAAATGCGATAAAGCTCGAACCGGCAGCCCTGGGAGGCAAGCAGCTGCCTGGTGACCGCTGATGAAGTGGCTTCTTAAGGAGGTGGGCAGATTGATTCCAGCTCCCGAGCGAGCGCCGGGCAGGGCAGCGGCCGCGGAATGCGCAGCCAGGCGGAGGCAGGATTGCAGCAGCTTCCCAACCTAGGGCCAGGCCAAAGACTGACTCTCTTTGCAGTTTCAGCCTAAGTGGGAGGGGAGTGGCCTCATTCCGGGCAATAGGAACTTTGAAAGCAGTCTGGGACAAAAGGTACCAGTGTCATTTTAAAAGTCGAAGGTGACTTGGGGTATCTGAAAGCTATCTGAGGTCCATGTTCAGAAGAGGAGCCCACAACCTAGGTGGTAGACTTCTGGGGGATTCCTGTTAGGTTATCCTTCACTCATTCCCAGCTCTGCAGCTTCTGAGAGCTTTGAACACCACCACCCCAGCCCCCCATGTTGTCTGTTTTGCTTGCTGTGGTCAATACACTAGTGAGTCAAAAACAGTGCAATGGAGTGGCGGGGAACATGGGGGACCCTAGAACTGAGCCAGAGGGGTACCTAGGATAAGGCTTGCTCTTCCGAAGAACGAGTCTCAAAACAAGAGAGCTAAGTGTGTGTGTTTGAGGGTGGGTAGTTTAGTAGTCCCCGAGAGCCCCAAAGTCAGACACCAAGTGATCTAAGAAGGAGGAAAGGGTAAGAGGTAGGCGGGCATAAAGGCACGCCTAATGGAATATTCAATATCCTGAGAAATGCACTTTCGGCCCTGCACTTCCAGAGACTAAAAGCCAGTAATGGGCTTTGGAGTCTGCACTTCCTCCCCCTAATGTCCACAGGGCTTTAACGCTGCAACCGATCGATCAGCCTTCTCCGCAAAGGCGGCGAGTGGAGTGCAAAATCTTCCTACTGTGGCCAAAACCCATCCAGTCACCTCTGACCACCCCGAAGAAGCTGTACAACTTTGAAGTGAAAAGATTTGGCTCTTAAAATACCCGGGAAGAAGAAAGCAGGGGCGAGGTGGCGCCTAGAGAAAACTCTGGCCTTCTCTCCTTACCCCAACTTCGCTTAGTTCCCCCTCCGCACTGGTCTAAGCAGTTGCCCCTAACCTGCTTCACGTGCAAGGTGACCCAAGCATCACCAACTCCTGGGCAACTAGGAGTGGCACTTCTTGAAGGAACAGAAGCAGAGCAAATGAGCGCCCAGAGGTGGGGTTTTGTGGCATTCTCTTGATGACATCACAGCTCCCCTGAAAGTGACCCTGTGAATAACCCTCCCCTCCCAGCCCTTGGCTGGAGGCTGGATCTACCGGATGGAGACCAGTCCCTGGTCCGCCCCAACGCGGTCCAGAGCCCTCAGGGCAAAGCTCACCCTCCAGACCAACTCTGTCCCTAAACTGAACTCGACCCTAGCTGGCTTCAGGTCACTGAGCCTGGATCCCAGGGTCGCCTCTGGGAAGCTCTCCAGGCCGGCGGACAGTCAGGGTTCTCTCCCAGCGTGGGCTCCCCGAGAGACAGTAGCCCGCGCCGTCGAGCGCGGGGTAGCAAACTTTCCGCGGTCCTTCTCCCCACCCCCACGCCACAGGGGCGCGTCTCCGCGGAGAGCTCGCCTTTCCCAGCCCGCCAGAGACAACTACAGCACGTGATGCACAGAAACAAAAATAAACACTTCCCCTTCCCGGACCGCCTCCGCGAGCAGGGGGCGCCATGCGCTGTCCGGGAGCCGCAGCCCCCGGTCCTGATCGCTGCCCCCACGGGCGCCGGGAGAGAGGGGCCCCTGCCCCGCGACGCCCTGCGCCTACCTCTCGGATTTAGTGAACTTCCGGAACGCCTGGCGCAGGTCGTGGAAGGACCTGTAGGTCTGCGGCTCCGCGGAGATGCCCTGCGCCCGGGTGGTCCGCGGGCCGATGTGGGTGGAGGGCACGGGCAGCACCGACTGGCATTTGTGGAGTTTCCTCTTCAGCTCCTGGATTTCTTCCTCTTTCTCTGACAGCCGCTTCTCCAGCTCTTTGATCCTCTCCTCCTTGAGCATGAGAATCTTCGCAAAGTCTTCCTCCAGTTCGCTCATTTTTATGGTTAAGCCCGATCCCCCCTTCTAGAAACTTTTCCTCCGGAGGCAGCGGCTGGGACGGCGGCAGAAGAGCGCAGCGAGCCGGGGACTGGGGCGCTCAACCCGGAGCACAGAGTGCAGCCCCGCTCCTGCGATCGCTCCGGCTGAATGGACTAGAAGCTCAGATGGGAGGATGAGGCGTCTAAAAGGAAGGAGAGGAGAGGCAGAGTGCTAATCCCTAGCGTCTCTGGGGAATAGGTGATTATCTTTCATTGAGAAACCAATTAGAGCCGCCCTTCCTCCCCTGAGACCCCCCTCCCTCGTTCCCCTTTCCCAGTCGCTTGGTGAGAGTACGCGCGAGCGCGCCACCCCACCGGGAACCTGGTTTCCACAGAGGGTTGGACCAGGGAGCCTGTGTTCACTCCATCACAGACACTCTTCTATGCTATATGGTACCAAAAGAAGGGAGTGGGATGAGGTGCTTCATGACACTTGATCCTTGAAATAGCAACAATTACCATGTGATCTCTCAAGGATGACGCAGTGCTTGTAACTGGATCCTGGGGGGTGGGGGGTGGGGAGAAAAGGAGAGAGAGAGAGAGAGAGAGAGAGAGAGAGAGAGAGAGAGAGAGAGAGAGAGAGAGAGAATGTGTGTATGTATGTGAGAGACGTTTCATAAATATTAAACTATCTTTAGCAATAATAACCTAAAGAAATCCATCTTTTTTTCACCATGTCCTTTGCTGCTATGCTTGACTGGACGTGGTCAGCAGATACATGTGTGTGCATCTATTCTCATTGTGAAGTTCTGAGGTTGAGACTTTCTCTAAGAAGAATGCCCTGTAGGGCAATAGGAAGTGTGAGTTTTTGTGGCGTTTAACTTTACTGGAAATTGTGGACTAAAAGTGAGTGGGGGGGGCAGTTGGGTGAGCATATCATGACAAGTGTTTATAGAAAACTGAAAAGTCTTGCGTTGATTGTGAACAGTTTAAAGTCTGGATTTTTGACTCATCTACTCCAGTTAAATGGTATGTACTGAGCACCTAAATATCGTAGTTCCTAAGTGCCCGCTGCAGCCTTCTGGCTTCACCCTCCCAGTTCAGTTTGGAAACTGCAGCTGGATTCAACTTTTATTCTCCCTTACCCCTAACCTACCATCCGGCCAGTGCTAACGGAATTATTATAGCCCTTCGAACCTGAGTGTTTAGTAAATACTACACTTAAAAAACTGCCCATTGTACACCACAAAGAGCTTGTTTTATAAAAATAAATCGTAGTTTTTTCATTTGTTTGTTGTATGGGGGACTTTTTCTCCCCAGGTAACGACAAACAAGCTAACAAATTTTACCAAATACAACTGAAATGCTGAGTTTCTCTTAAAGGAAAGTCGCTTTCCTTCAAAGAAAAATCAGTGTGTAGGTTTTCTTACAAAATAAATGAGTATACTACCTGCTCTACATAATACAAAAAAAGAAAATAATTATACGCTTTGGTTTATAAAACACCCTAAAATGTGTTTTCTTTTAGAAACACCTGTATCACCCGGTGCTAGATGTACTTGTCTGATAGAATTATTAGGCTCAAGAGCTGGGTTTCTTGAGGGAAGCAGATACCTCTACTCAGACTGAGCCTTCTGTGGTGATGATGTTTACTTTTCTGTCACTCCTACGTGTGAAAACTTAATCAGCTACAATGCTTTTCAAAGAAATATTCAAAAATGATGTGTATTTAAAAACAATGCATGCAAAAATGTTTATCATGTTTAAAAGCCTAAAGCACAGTTTCAACATGACTTACGAAAAAATAATAATAGTTTCATAAAGACTCTTGACAACTCCCCAAGTCTTATCCTATTTGCAACAAAGACAGTATCTAAATGTTTCTTCTGCTTATTAAAAGGATCATTTAAGCCAGGATGCCATATGTATGTCAGAACTCTAAACTTTGCTCCTAGATTAAGTTTATTTTTGTGAATCAATGTAAACTTAAATAATGTTGATGCCTGTGGAAAAAAAATTCTTGTTCTTTAGCTTAAAACATATTTAATTTAGATCACAAGGAAAGAGGGATGAGCTGACCTGACCTAATGACCCAGTGACCCAATGACCCCATATTCCATAAAGGAAGAAGATGAAAGGTTGGAGGCAAAGTCTAAGTTCAGGACAGTTTGACTGATGTTATGATGCTGTTTTCTCCATTATTCTGGTTCCAGCTTCAAAGCTGAAAACCAGGACATGGTGGGATTCCAGTGGTCCAGCTGTGAGATGTGGCATTGCCCTTGTTTCTTCTAAATCTGTAGCAGTGCTTCTCTTGGAGCAAACGTAGTAATGAGCCTTACTTCTTTTTATTAGTAGTATCCCCTTAAATTAAAGGTGAAGGTCGCCATCTAGTGCCCTTCGAAAATTTTGCTCAAAAAATCTCCATCACAATGAAGTTGACAAATGCCTACAGCAATGTCTTCACGCTCCACCAGGGTGGAGAGGAACAGGAAGTGTGAAGAACATCATGTTAAGGGGGGAGCTAAGTTTTTCTCTTTTAGGCACTGGATAATGATAGCAAGGATGTAGAACAATGTAAAACCTCAATTTTGTTTATTTTTTATTTATTTAATCTATATTGACCTCCAATTCTTTTTTAAAGAGTCTACCAAAGAAGCCATTTTCTTTTTCTTTTTTCTTTATTTTATTTATGAGTACACTGTAGCTGTCCTCAGAGACACCAGAAGAAGACATCGGATCCCAGATGGTTGTGAGCCACCATGTGGTTGCTGGGAATTGAACTCAGGAAGAGCAGCCAGTGCTCTTACTCTCTGAGCCATCTCTCCAGCCCCTCCAATTCTTTTTTTTTAACCTTACATATATACATACTTATTATTACTTTTTCTTTTCTTTTTTAATTTATTTTTATTAGATATATTTCTTTACTTACATTTCAAATGTTATTCCCTTTCCCAGTTTCCTGTCCATAAGGCCCCCCATCCCTTCCCCCTCCCCATACAGGAATTTTATTTTTAATTTGTGTCTGTGTTTAGGTATATGTGCATGAGTGTGGATACCCAACAAGTTCCGAAGATCCAAAGCACATGTCCCCGGCAGCTGGAGTTACAGGTGGTTGTGAGCCACCAGGTAGAGGTGCTACAGACTTAATTGAGGAAGAAACAGAACTAAAATGTCTTTGTGGGAACCCGCTAAGCTTAAAAATCACATATAAACCCAGAGAAGTTTCTAGAATCCAGAATTCTAGCCATCAGTTGTCTTATTGAAGTTGTTTCCCTTACGACGCTGTCAAGATGAAATGTATTTCATATATAACTCCAAATGTTTTAATCTAAAGAGAATATCCACTGTCGAGCGTTATGGCTGTGGTCACTTTCTTTGTTTAGAACACTTTCTAAAGAAACTACAGTGTGCAGTAGGCATCAGTGGTTCTCAGGGGATTCCTGTCTTTTAATCAGGGAGGCATTATTGTATATGAACAATTTTTAAAGTGACTAAAAGTAGGTCTGATTTTGGTGTTTCTATCTTCCAGAATATATCTACTTATAATAATATATCCATCCCCAAATATTCTACTAGAGTCAGTCGAGACAAATATTTTCACCCTTGAAGAAACGCAACCTTTGCTACATATTGTAAGGGTCCAGACCAAAGGAAACAATCAGGTACAGGTTTGGGAGGTCACTAAGAGTGGCCTCACATGACCAGAAAGGAAGGGTTGAGGAAGCGAAACTCAAAACAGGGGTTCCACCTTTGGAATGGGTGGGAGTTAACATGCTATCTCTCTTTTACTCTATTCTGCTATGTCAAAACACTTCTCTTCATGGTAGAAGTAGTGATATTTATGAAAGAATGTTATAACACCATTGGTAAACTAAAATACTAGGTTCAAATGTACTGCTACTGCTCAGTCATTGCTCAAGCTGGGTGCTTATAAACGCCTCCTATATTCTCAGATTTACTCTTTTCGTTTATAAGATGAGGAAGGACAGGGGATCTGTTTACAGATATCTACCATTAGTCTGACCTTACGGACAACAGTCATCCTACAACTGTAACAGGGCTTAGAACTTTGAGAGAAGGAAAAGTTCAAGTATGTCTTGTCCCATGAGGAATAAAACCTACTCTCTTGGTTATTAGAAGCTGAGATTGCTTTCAGTTTATCCTGGGTTACAATGAATTATGCCTTTAGCATTTTTTTTACTTGAACCAGCCATGTTCTGGTGACCAAGAAGTATGGCCATCCCTTACTCGACCACCAACCTTATTATGTCCAGATTCATACCAACATCGCCATTAAAAAGTACATAGAACATGAGGACAGTAAATTAAATGTTGAGTTAATTTTAAAACCTCTAAATGTATCACATTACATTTAATGAATTTATATAAATAATTATAATAGTTATGACTCTTTAAAAAAATCTTCCTCCACAGAAAAAAAAAATATATATATATATATATGCACACACACACACACACAAATCATTTTCACAATATGGTCTTCTTATTGCAAAATCAGTCATCTGCTCAACTGTCTACAACAGAGGGCCAATGTCTTTTATCTGTGCATGTTTTTTTTAAAACCCTATTAGAAATTTTTAAATATAAAACTTAAACAGGAAATTGTGATACTTAATACTTGAAAAAGATCAAATTTTATAGTTTTTTACTTTATTTATTTATTTTTTTACACTCCAGATTTTATTCCCTGCCCAGTCTACCCTCTGACTGTTCCATATCCCATACCTCCTCCCCGCCCCCACCACCTTTCCACAAGGATGTCCCCCCTAACCCCACCCCCAACAGACCTATAAACTTCCTGGGGCCCCCAGTCTCTTGAGGGTTAGGTGCATCTTCTCTGACTGAACCCAGGCCGGGCAGTCCTCGGCTGTATATGTGTTGGAGGCCTCATCTCAACTGGTGTTTGCTGCCTGGGTGGTGATCCAGTGTCTGAGAGATCTCAGGGGTCCAGGTTAACTGTGGATGGCAACCCCATCCCACATCTGATATTGGGTGGGGGAAAAGGACTGAAGCCCTGAGGGCCAGCAGAAAGAATAGAAACAGGCGACCTCGGGAGGAAGGAGGCTGGGAGGACCCTCCAGAATGTACCAGGGACCTGGGAGGTGAGACTCTCAGGGCTCAAAGGGAGGGACTCTAGATCAAATTGTACAGTTTATAAAAGACTTGAACCTAGAATCTGAAGGCAGGGCTGCCATGTAACTTTCAGATAATTTTATCCCCGTGAGGTTCAAGAATCCAAACTGTAAAGTGTGTGTAGAGACACTAATGCTCCTGCACCTAATCCGCAAAGCAATTTGCCATTTCTCTTTTATTCAATTAGAAGCTAAGCAAAGCAGGTCTGTTGTGAGATGTTAGAGCTATAGTTGACATCACAGGGGGAGGGGTTGCCTTTAAAATAAGAAAATTATTTAGGGGAGCCTGAAAACAGAGACTCCAGTGTAACTGAGAGTCAATTCAAAGTAAACTAAATGATTCAACCACCATTTAAAAAGTAGTCCTCTACAAATGCAAGATGTGCTTTTCTATCCTTAGAGCCTTGCTTCCCCCAAAGCACCATTTTCTGTGGCACTACTTAACTTCAAATAGATAACGGAGTGCATAAAAGGTTACTATAAGTTATCAACTAATTAAGGCATATTGGGGACAGTACAGATGTCCTTTTGAACTTGTCAAACTCTCTTCTATAAATGGCATTCATGTTTAATATTGTACATTATTATAACCAGTGTGAAAATCCTGCCAGCCACGGATTCCGGCAAGAGCTGGGGCCATTCACCAGTTCGAATAAGAAAGTATGAGTGTTTCTGTAACTGATTTTGTTGGTGGGTTAACTTCACAATCTTATGCTCATTACTAATGCTCCAAGCCTTGTCTTTCCTGTTTGTTAACTGGCAATATTCATCCTTTGTAGCGTTCTTTATTTCTCATACAAGACTTGGAATATATTTGAATATAATCTTGGTTCATAAATCGAACATACAGAAATCAAATACATTCCCACAGGAGGATCTTCCAGGTTCCAATACTAACATCGAATATTTGAGAAGAGTGAGGATGAGGGGGGAAACAAAAATCCTCTTCTAGGTGATTTTGATTTGAATTGATTTTGGACATATTTTTAATAAGAAAAAAATGGACTCACTTGCTTGGAACTTATGAAAATAAATTCTCCTTAGTAGAAAGTGTTTATGCACAATTTGAAATTCTGAAAGCACGGAAGGATAGATAATGAGACGCAGGTGTCCCTTTCATCCTGCTCACTGCAACACAGAGCAGCGGTGAAGCATTCCAGTTGCACGCATGCGCATTGCTACTAAACACGTTTCCATGCAGGGATAACATCCAATACCTTGCATGGATGCTAGCCTGCTACCAAACTAAGCACTACTGTGTCCCGATTTTCAGGATGGTGAGTCAAATGCGGCATGCCACGTCATCCCTCACTGGTGAAAAATGTTCAGGCAGAAGTCAGAGACGTTGCCGCACTTAAAGACTGTGGGTCCTTCCTTCTCCTCAACTTTATTTATAGCCTCTTCTTTCCCTTTAAATACGTGAGGTACTTCTTACTGCGTTCAATATGCTTAAGTTTAGCAGAGTTTGGTACTTTAAGAATACAAGTCAAATGCTACCAGCTATGTACACTTTTAAGGAGGTGAGAAAACAACCCCTCGTCCTCCATCCTTTTTACCTGCCTTTGTTAATGGAGACATTCAATCTATGCTCGCCATCGGATATTTCAGTTGAACAATCGCCATGCATAAAACGTAACAACTCATGCTAAGCATAAGGCACCCTCTATCTTGACAGTCTTTCAATTTTTATAGATATCACAATTATCTTGATCCCTCATCTGACTACTCAGCCGTTAACTGCTCATCTATGACTTCAAATTCATTGAGACCACGTTTGTTTATAAATAATTGGTCAGAATAGCGACACGTTTACTGTAAATAACTTACTTTTATATATACCAAAAGTCGTTCCCCAAAACTAGGATGTTTCTGGTGATGCAAAAACTCCCGTATTTATAAACAATGCTTCCAAGTGTCATATTGATTTCTTCAATCTGTAAACAGGAAAGTTAAAAAAAAAAAAGGTCGTTTCCCATCATAATGTTTAGGTCTTACAGCAGTTCCTGTGAAATCTCTCTACAGAGGGAGAAAAGCATTACATCAGCACTCAGCTCCCTCTCCAGGGCACCCTTGTCAGCCTGCCTCCATCCCTTATACACACACAGTCTGCAGAGAGTAGGGAAGTGGCAGACAGAATATTGACCTAGAAAGGCAAGGTCCCCAAGACCCTTCATTCAAGACTCCATCTAACAGAGAGAGATCACGTTACAGGGCAGGCAAGCAGACATGACTCAGACGGTGGCTAAGATCATTAGCAAGAAACTGCCAGGAAAACCGTAGGGTGACATAAGGTGGTGCTGGGCGTGTTGTGTGTGTATACATGCATGCGTATTTTAGAAACTACACATTTTAAAACTCCTTTCTTTAATTTGGGGTATCAGTGGGGCCTTTAAAAGCCTTCACTCAAAGCCTTTCGTGTGAAGCACAGAAGCAAAGTAAGAAGGATTGGAAATGCCCCGGATGCTGGGGAGCTGATGGCTATACATCCAGGAGGACCAGCAGGTTCTGCCCCTCCACCGTCAAGTCAAACTGATCTATCTTCTGAGCAAATGTCAAATTAGCATTCTAGGAAAGATACAGGAGCAGAGCCATCTATGCTAAGGCTCCTTTTTATTAGCAATATTGTGGAACTCACCTTCTTGCCTTGAAAGCGTAATTAAAATGAATGCCTGTGGTGCCTAAGCAGATGTTCTTGGTGCTTTTCGCTCCTGGGATTTACTTTTGGTTCACTCTCCCCAAGCCCCCAAGTGCACAGATGCTCTGAAGACATGGGAGGGGCTAAGGTGAGGAAGGCCGAGCCTCTGACCTCAGTGAACTCATCATAGTTCAGGGGAGTCCTTCAGTGCTAGGAAACTCAGATCTGTACACAAATGATTGCAATAAAAGCAGAGGAATAGCAGTAAAGGGGCTGTTATTACAGAGGAGGGTACAGAAAAGCAACAGGCTTTGTGTGTACTTCTTTGACACTGTGTGTGTGCACATGGTGGAGTGGGGGTAGAACCTTAGTTTTCTTTTCTTATACATTTTTTAAAAAATTTATTTTACATCCTCACCACAGGCCCCCTCCCTCCTCTCTTCCTACCCTTACAAATACCTCCCCCATTGCCCCAACCTTTCTCCTCAGAGAGGAGTACCTTGGTTAACACTTGACCCTGGGACATCTAGTCCCAGCAGGTCTAGTCACAACCAGGCAGTCCAAGTAGGGAAAGGGAATGCAATGGCTGGGAACAGAGACTGAGACAGCCCCTGTTCTATTTGCTAAGGGATGCATATAAACACCAAGGTTTACATTTGCTACAGATCTGTAAGGAGTCTAAGTCCAGCTCTTGCATGCTCCCTGGTTGGTGGCCCAGGCTCTGTGAGCTCCCATGGTCCCAGGTTAGTTGATTCTGTGGGTCTTTTTTTCCCTTTCTTTTAATTGGATACTTTTTTACTTACGTTTCAAATGTTCTTCCCTTTCCCAGTTTCCTGTCCATAAGCTCCCTATCCCCTCCCCCTCCCCTTCTTGGTCTTCTTATGGTGTGCTCTACCCCTCCGACTTGAGCTAATTAGAGCCTCGGTGTTCTAAAACTTCACTTGCAAAGACAATTAGTTAACAGAAAGTCCAAGGCAACAGAAAGCCTATCGGGCACATGGTCACCTTTGTTAAAGAAAGGATTAGTTCGGTAAACAAAGAACTAGCTGAATTTCTATGGTTTACAATTTACCAAAAGCTTTCAAAACTCTCAGAGGAGAAGTTTCCACATACATGTTCTCTGACAGGCAGGAGACAGGGAGGTGATGGGGGCCTAGCATTGGTCATGGTGTCTATTCACAGCAATAAAACCCTAACTAAGACATGGGTGGGACAAGGCCAGACACACGTCAGTATACACAGGGGCCTCCCAGATACCAACTATTTTATCCAAAGGGATCTTGATTTATCCAAATGGCATAATTGGGAAATGGCCACAGTAGATTGCACTTAGAACCTTCCATAAAGAATCTGGAAGCAACCATTAACTATGGAATCAACTATGTGGTACACAAGTCTTAGTGGATTTTTTTTGTCATTTCACTTATAAAAGTTGCTTGATCATGGCTGTATCTATTCTCCATGAAAATTAGGTTAAGTAATTATTCTGCATAAAGCAAAAGATAGCTTGGCACAGCTAGGCTTTCACGTTTACATCTGAGTGCTTGCCTGATAGGTAAGTATATGAAGACCTAAATGACCATTGCTTTACCTTTAGGGAGGAGAGGGTTCATTTTTAGTTCATAGAAATTAAATACTTTTACAAATAAAGATAAAATTAAAAAACTCTTGATATAATATGTAGTCGACAATGCTTGTGAACATGTAACATTAGAGTAAGTGGGCTTCAGCCAATTGCTACAATAGAAGAAACATTTAGTTACAATGCAAGAGTTAATTATAGTCATGAGAAACATAAACCACTTTTACCAATCAGAATATTTTTCATATCAAAAACTAATTCTTCTATAATTATAATCTAAAAATAGTGTAATTGAATAAAATTTTCTGAGAAATAATTGCTTTTTCCCAGATAGATTTTATGTGTGTGTTAAATGTAGTTTCAGCTACAGAAATAGAGTTTAGAACAGAAATAAAGAACTGATTTAAAATTTATATTCATTTAAATTCATAAAATCAATTTGTATGAAATAGACATTACATAATTGTGAAAACTATTTGAAAAACAACAAAAGCTATAACTCTTGTCCTTCCAACTGTCAAGTGTATTAAGGGTTACAATGGTTAAGCCTCAACAGAGGAATGGATACAGAAAATGTGGTACATTTACACAATGGAGTACTACTCAGCTATTAAAAAAAAGAATTTCATGACTTCATGAAATTCATAGGCAAATGGATGGAACTAGATAATATCATTCTGAGTGAAGTAACCCAATCACAGAAAAACACACATGATAGGCACTCACTGATAAGTGGATATTAGCCCAAAAGCTCAGATTACCTAAGATACAATCCACAGACCTCATGAAACTCAAGAAGAAGAATGTCCAAAGTATGCACAAAGTATGGATGCTTCAGTCCTTCTTAGAAGGGGAAACAAAAATATTCATAGGAGGAAACAAGGAGACAGTGCTTGAAGCAGAGACTGAAGGAAAGGCCATCCAGAGACTGCCCCACTTGGGGATCCAGCCCATAAACAGCCACCAAACCCAGTCACTATTGCTGATGACAAGAAGTACAAGCTGGCAGAGCCTGTTATAGCTGTCTCCTCAGAGGCTCTGTTCTGCCAGAGCATGATAAATACAGAGGCAGATGCTCACAGCCAACCATTGAACTGAGAACGGGGTCCCCAATGGAGGGGTTAGAGAAAGGATTGAAGCATCTGAAGGGGTTTGCAACTCCGTAAGAACAACAGTATCAACCAACCAGAGCTCCCAGGGACTAAACCACTACCCAAAGAGTACACATGGACAGATCCATGGCTCCAGTTGCATATGTAGCAGAGGATGGCCTTATTAGGCACAAAAAGGGAAGAGAAACCCTTGGTCCTGCCAAGGTTCAATGGCCCAGTGTAGGGAAATGTCAGGGCAGGGAGGCGGGAGAGGGTGGGTGGGTGTGTGGGGGAACCACCCTCATAGAAGCAGGGGGAGGGAGGATGGAATAGGGGGTTTATGGATGGGAAACTGGGAAAGGAGATAACATTTGAAATGTAAATAAAAATATTCAATAAAAAAGATTTTTTTCTTATATGAAAAATGATTAAGCCAGTACTATAAACAATAAGGCAAGCAGTTAATGAAAAGAACAGGTAGCTTCCAAAGAGATAAACAGCTATATGGAAGCATAATTGATATAAAAAAAAACAGCATGATAGAAGGGGAAATTGATGCTAACTAATCAAAAGAAATACTTATGTGATTTTTTTAATATAATGTATGTCTGTTTGTTCAAGTAAAATATACTTACATGCATAATGCTTCCCCCCTTTTCAGCTGTAGCAAAACGTGCACAGCACGAACGTTGCCATTCAAACGGTTTGTCAGTGGGCTAATCAGTGGCAGTAAGTGCTAGTTGTAAATCTGGAACCACAACCATTCCTGTCCGGAAGTTTCCATGCTTCTTCCTCCCAGGCATGATATAAGGCAGAAAAGCAAGGGTACCAACTCATACGGACAGATGTCTCCAAAGCTGTGAGCCGAAAGAAACCTTTCCTCTTTATAAGTCAGTGATCTCAGGTATCTGTTATGATAGCCAAGAGCCATGTGACCTGTAATAAATACGTCCCCAAAACTAACTACAGACAAAAGACCAAGCCATAGATATTTAGGAATAATTATGGAACTTCTATTTTTAATATATAAATTTCACAAATCGATTAAACTTCACTAATGACAAGTGCTTTAATAGAGTGGAAATGTTTTTTTTTTCTTCTTTATCCTTCATCCTCAAACTATTCTATGCCCACAGGATGAAGGAGTGAGTGATGGTGTTCTTCTTGCCTCTGCTGTCACCCAGAGACATGTTAGCATCTGTGTTTACTGGTTTTCACTAATACCGTGGGCTGCTGGATAGCAGCCTACATGGGAAGCAGACAGCTTAATGGGCTTTAAAAGTTGAATTTAATTTCCTTTACACACAAAAACATCCCTAACATTCTTGAGAGCGAAAGAGCCATATATATGTACCAGCGACTGCCTTATTTAATCAGTTGAAACTATTTTAGCATTCAACAATATAAATCAGAATTTGATCAACTTCACAGGCAATGGGATTTTGAGCCAAATGACTCTGTTATGGAAGACTGTCCTGTACAGTGTGGGGCTGTGGGTGGGCTCTGCTCACTGGATGCCAGGCACATCTCTCATCTTCAATTACTACAACCAAAATTATCTCCAGACATTACCTAGCCACAATCGCTACTCTGCAGATATCAGGTAAGTTGAGTTGAGACTCGTGTCTACAAATGGATGTTGAGTTCATTGTTGAACTTTCTCCTTTTTGGGGGGAGCCTCACAAAACATTGTTTTATCTGGGTTTTCAGATTTCTATATCTGCTCACAGTAAGCACATGGACACAGAAGGAAATAGTTTATGCCACACTGTGCCCTTAAAAGGACAGATGTATAGCCATGAGAATAAAAAACCATCTACCCTTGTCAGGGCAGTCAATTCTCACCTTCTCTACCACTCTTGTCTAACGGTGTTTCAGAAACTATACTGGACAATTCAGGTCCCCGTTGTCAGAGAGTAGGATACCAATAGAATTAATAAGCCATTCCCATTGATCCTTGATCTGAATGTCGCTGTCAGTGATGTATGTGGGCATTTACCTTTTTAAAACTTTATTTGAGAATAAGAAAGGGTATGAACAAGTCTGGCGGGAACCTGCCTCTCACTTTCCTCAGATGCCTTTTCTAGTTTGCTTTTTGTTGCTCTGATAAAACACCATGGTCAAAGGCAACCTAAGGAAGATCAAGTTTGCTCGGCTTACAGATGACAGTCCATTATCATGGGAAGCCAAAGACTGAGCTCCATAGGAACTGAAGAAGAGGTCAGGGAAGAACACTAGTTATTAGCTTGAGTCCTCTGGTTAGCTCAGCCTGAGCTTGCTGGACCAGAAGTGGCACTGCCCACAGTTGGCTGGACACTCCCACTTCAATCAGCAATCAAGAAAATGCCCCACCCCCACGATCTACAAGCCAATCCAATTCAGGCATTTCCTCAGCTGAGGTGAGGTCCCTTTCCCCAGGTATGTCAAGCCGACGATATGACTAATCAGGACAAGATCCTTTAAAGATTAATTTTACGCAGGATTTTCAGTTCTAATTTTTTAATTTTTTAATCTTAACATGACTGTTGTAGAAGTGCTACACATTCAGTATGTAATTTGACTTCTCTCTTTTAAATAAATTCATCTGCTTTAAGTCAAAATAAATACTGACTTCCATGGAGACTTCATAAAGATCTCAACTTATGGTCCTCAAAGAAAAAAAGGAGAGTTTAGCCAGTCATTAGTACATTTGGTAATGTGTTTTCAGATTTAATGACATAGCTTAATGGATGGTACTTAAAGGTTTTGATTTATTTAGTAGTGAGTAAAATTATACGACTTCTCTGAAAACTACAGTTTATATCTCATTTGCAACCGATTCCAGTTGAAGTAAAATATAGAACCAATTACAGAGACGTTCGTGATGGGAAATCTAATATTAGTGAGTTTTTAGTTTTATTACAATAGATGCCTTGACTGTTAAAATAAAGTAACTTCCTGTTCTCACTGTTAAATATTATAACATCAGTATAATCATATGTCATTAATAAATTCTGTTAACAAATGCATAGAAGAAACTTAGAACTCCCTAAATCTATCACAACTCAGCTATGGTAATATAGAGGAGACCCATGTCTTCCTTAAGTCTCCATTTCCTCCTATAAGGAGTGACCGCTGTACCTTTATCATCCAGCCACACAGAAAATTAAATGTTAGGGGTAGTGATAATATCAGTGTAGTAATTGAACATGATATTTAATTGAACTAACATTGAATTTTTCAATATATTTTCTAAGTGGATTTTCTTCACTTTCTCCTCCTCTATCTTTCTCTTTTTCCTTGAATAGAGCCTTCCTCTGCTCAGGGAATCGCTGTCCAAATCAGGCCAGGCTTAAAATGTTTCAGCCTTTTATCGTAGCCCTCCAAGTACTGGAGTAATAAGCGTGTGTCAACATATCACTCTGCTTGCAGGTAGAATTATCATAGTAAGTCTTTCCAGGAACACGGCAGGAACATGAGCATACTATTATACAATCATACGCTGCCATTTTAGAAATGTGTCCGTGTGATAGATTATAAAAAATAATCTAGTGTAGCTTCCTTCTCATGGGCATGCTTTGGAAAAATGTTCCCTTACAATGACTGTGGTCTGAATGTGTAACTTACTTCGGCCAATGAGCCTTTAAGAATGTTCATGTGTCTGAGGCGCGATCACCTTCTCTGCCATAAAGAAAGTTGTGATGACTATGTGGGGCACCGGGCCGTCCTGGCCTGTGGGATGATAAGTCGGACATGACCCAGTTATCTCTGTTGTCCTTGCCAACAGGCAGACAGCCACCAGACATGAGAGTGAGATCACCAGCCCCTCGGTGGCTGTAAACATGTGCGTGAACTCCATCAATGCCACTGGGAACTGAGATGCAGTCCAGGAAACCTGAGCTCAAGCTGATGACCCACAGAATTATCAACGTAATGGCTGTTGTTTTAAGCCATTTGGTTTGGGAGAGGCTTGTTACACAGCAGAAACTAATTGACCACGTCCCCAGAGGGGGGGAATATTCATAATTTAAAATGCAGTCAAAGTTTTAAGATTATATTCCTAAATAAAATACTAGATTACTCACCTATTTATCAAGCGCACTAAATAACTGATACGACCAATCAATTGAAGACGTTCCTATTTGGTTCCATCCCATAATGAGCATTGGACGGTTGTATTGACGTATGAAGATCGAAGCCTCCAAAGAAACAGTAACTCAAAAGCTTTTCCTTTTGTGCTTCAACCGGGTAGTAGGGAATTTTTCTGTAGTATACACTTTTACTCATTTATATATTTTTAAATTTAAGACGGGGTCTGTTACATGTAGCCCGCTCTGGCCTCAGACTCCCTGTGTAGCTAATGATGACCTCAGATTTGTGAGCCTTCTGCCAATGAATGCTGGTGTTACAGACTTGTGCCACCATGCCCAACTCACATGGTGCTAAGGGCAAAAAGAAAGGCATCGTGCCTGCTAGGCAAGCACGGTACCCACTTAGCTACATCCTTGGTCCTCTGTACAATGGATACTTTAAATTCATCAGCAACTTTGATAGGGAGTAGCAAGTACAGGCATGCCTTGGCGAGACAAACTCCATAATAGATTCGATTGACACTTGGAATATTTGCATCCTGAAAGGTACTCATTATTTACTTTGCTTTGCCCATCTCTTTGCAGAGTTCAAAGCTAAGACTTACCTTCCATTTCTTGACAACATTTAAACGATGTTAGTTCGAACTATGAAGCTGACATGGAAATACAGTGATGAAGAATTTCCCTCACTGAGAAGAGAGACTGTTTTTAGAGAGTAGCTAAAGATGTTGAAAAACCAACACTTTCTTTCCCCACCTTCCTTGCTCTACCCGAACATCAAGGCAAGCCACTGCAGAAAGCAGTGGTTAGCACCACAAGAACTAACAACCAGCAAGAAGGCTTATGATAAAGTCTGCTGGCTTCGGTTTGTTCTCTCAGACCACACTACCTGAAGGGTTATGGTCTACACAATGCAGTGGTCAGAGCCAGAGCAAGGAAATGAATGCAGAATAGAAAACAGACACTTGCTCCGAAGAGATCCCTGCTCTAACATTCAGGATCCTATTATTTTCTTCTTTTACTATTATAAGCATCTTGAGGGAAGTTCTTATGGTAGGCTGTTGGCAGAAGAGTCCATGATTATTCCTTCCCTTATCCATGTTGTATTGGGAAATGCCCTCTCCCATTGGCCTGGTCAGAGCTATAAAAGCAAATGTATAAAATGTGATATAAGCTGGGACTTAATATGTACTCATGCATCTGAGGCTTGACTTCTACATGTGAAACTCTTTTGTGTTCTTTCAAGGTTCTAAAATATACCTTTAATACACCTTTTATAATTATTCAGTGTTCGTTGCATGCTAGATATTGGCTAGCATTGTATGCAAATTTGGTTATCAAATTTAACTTTATAATCATTCTAAGGTAGGTGGCATCTCCATTTCACAGGTTTGGGAAGTGAATCGTTAGGAGGTGCTGTAACTTACTCCAGGTTATTCTTTAGCTGGTTATGGAGCCAGTGTTTGAAGCCCAGTCCTCTGTGACTGTAATGGCAATGTGCTTACCCATCAAGCACGGTTCCTCCCATTGCGTTCTTTCCTGTGTATGCACAATGTTAGTTAAGGCAACCGGCTTAGAAATAGATCCACTTATCAGCATCTTGGCATTCCGATCTCGGGCAACTTGCTTATCCTCATTGGACTTCTGCAACACAGTCGGCTTTCAGGTTACCAGAGAGATAAGGATGGGTTCTCAAAATAGTGTAGTTAGATAAGGGTTTAACCAACTGATTATTTACAAAGGATGGGCTTAGCGCAAGGGAGACAGCACATAGTGAAGGACACCAAGCCTGTAAATAGCACACTAGTACCACCCTTTAAATGGTGGGGATAGTAGGGAACTTAAGAAGGTCCAAACACAAACAACACACAATGAAGGCCTGGGAAAGGCTTAACGCAGCTCCCATCCCCGATCTCCTGTTAGGGATTCCCAATGGGCAAACCTTAATAAAACAGAGAGAAGGGAGCCCTCCGATGGCTCTTGTGAGTCAGCCTGCTGAGGCTGATGGTGGCTGATAAAGGTTAAAGATGGACGTAGAGAAGTAATTGTGTGATAGGTCACATGCTGGAACAATAGTGATATCTGCTTGCAGAACTTCACTAATGGTTAAACAAGCCAATGAATGTAAAACTACTTTGAATAATCTCCCACTAGTAAGAATGAAATACTATTGTTCTACTTAGGACGCTGACCATCCAGCCATGCTCAGAGGACAACTGAGTAGAGCTCTTAGCAGGGAGCACAGCTCCTGGGCTCCTGTTGACAAGCACCCATTCTAATGAGGGAAGTATCAAGCCCACGAAGGATCAATCAGTAACCAAACACTTTGGACTCTGCAGTCCAAAGGTGTGAATGGAATGGGATCTGGGATTTTCCAAGACAGTTCACCTCCTGCTTCAGTCTTCAAGAGTATTGGACCGGGCCATTCGAGAGATGATAGCTCAATGATTAAGAGCTCTTCTTGCTCTTGCAGAGGACCAGAGTTTGGTTCCCAGAATCCACAGGATGGCTCACGACAATCAATATCTTTATTTCTAGGTGAACTCACAAACTCTTCTGACATTTGCATGTAACTGGCATGCACGTGGTGCACTCAAACACATGCAAATAAAGCACTAAGCACATAAGTAAATCTAAAGACATTTTCAAACAGAATTTTGGTCTGAGTTGTATGTGATAAAGCCTGGGGAGGTATAAGGGGAAACAAACTAAAACCTTAGAGATCTGAAGCCTCAAGAGAAAGTAAAAGTGGCGAGAGACAAGTTCTTCAGTCAGCAAGCCAGAGGTGTTAGAGTTCTCAAAACTAAGTAGTCACAAGACATGGTTGTCTTGAGGGCCTGAGAATCAAGACGGGCAGTGGAGTACTTCTAGGTTCCAGGGCAGGTGAAGGGTGGTATTCCAGCTGTGGCAGGCAAATCTATAACCCAGTATTTTGCCCTATTGACCGGATGATCTCATTCACATGCTGGAGGGCAAGTTGGTTTACGTAGCCTAGAACTCAAGTGCTAATCTCAGCCAATAGAGAGAGAGAGAGACTATCTCACCACTCCTCTGGCACCCCTGGGTCCACGTATGTTGACGTGCAGCTTAAGCACAGCGATGGGCCCACCAATCAGGCTGGGATGCCTGGCCAATAAGCACCAAGAATCTTTCAGAGATGCCTCATTCTGGCTCTTAGATCACCTGCCCCATAGCTGTAACGGAGATAAGCCTTTGAGTGTGTCTTTAGGACTTGCTACCTACTCACTACTCTGCCTTTGATTTTTATATTGGCCTTTTCTGTCATCTAGACTGTCTCTTGAGTTAAAATAGATGAGAGATGAAACATTAACAACTATTATCTTGGCATCCATTCTCTGTCTCTGCCTCCCCCCCACACACACACATGTACACAAGTATGATAAGTGTAAATGGCTTTGTGTGCTCATGTGTATAGAGGCCAAAGGTTAAACTCAGGTGTCATTCTTCAGGGACTATGAACCTTAGTGTTTAAGAATGGATCTCTCACAGCCATCTGAGACCCACCAATCAGGTTAGGATGATGGCCAACACATTCCAGGACTCTTCTAGGCTCTGCCTCCAGAGAATGGGGATTCGTGGCACATACCATCATGCCTAGCTTTATCAAACTGGAGTCCCAATGCTTGTGCAGCGAACACTTTACCTAAGGAGCAAATTTCCTGCCTTCCTAGCTATAATCTTCTGTGGAATAGAACCAAAGTTCATCAGAGCTGGATTTGTGTGTGTGTGTGTGTGTGTGTGTGTGTGTGTGTGTGTGTGTGTGAGAGAGAGAGAGAGAGAGAGAGAGAGAGAGAGAGAGAGAGAGAGAGAAATCTACACTGAACATTTGTGAAAACAATCTCTTTATATATAAAACAAATGGTAGTGGTATCTCATGTATTCATAAAATGATTACTCTTTAAATAAATTTATTTATTGACATAACAAGTGTCAGGAGAGCAGCAACTGAATCAGATGCAGTAATCCAGCACATCGTCTGTCACACACTGAGTCCACGGCAAACACCTGACAGGTACACAGAACGAAATAGCCCTCAATTGACAAAGTGAGAAAGGAGACTTCTCGGTCACCGTTGGGATTCGCTTTTCCTTCATCTCACGTGTATCAAGAGCAGAGCCTAACAGGATTATCTATAATGATGGTGAAGCTTTCAACTTCCTAGCAACGCAGCCACAAGTATCAAGTGAACATTGACGTATACGCCTGCTGCGCCTGCTGCGACCGAAGAAAGAAATTTTAATGCTATTTCATCGGTTTGAATTTCAATGTATGTAATCCCAGTGGCTCATGACCGTCGTTGAGATGCATGGTTCTAGGAGGATCTCAGCCCCAGCTGCACACTTCAGTCACCTAGGAGCTTTAGAAGCATACCACGCCAGACCCGACTGTTGATCCCTGAAATCACGATCTCTCCCGGATGTGGGACAGATGTGGAGTCCAGGAATTGGTTACCATTTCTTCCTTTAATATAATCTTTTCAACCTCGGGTGTTTGATATCCTAGTAGCAAACGAGCTGAACAGATTCAAGGAGTTTTCAAAGTAATCTGTGATTTTCATTGGCCTCAGTTGACCCAATTTAACACTTAAACCTCTGTTGAGTGGTCGCGCATGATTGGCGAGGAACAACATTAAAAGTTAAGCCTTCTTTGAACTTAACACTTCTAGTACAGCATTGTTTTCATTTCCCAGTGAGGCAAACAAGTATTAAAGTGAAATGAATTAATACAGTGTTAAGGGGGGAAATTCTTTCCTTGACTTTCTGTTTACATTTACTGTGCTAAATATGGAGAATGGAAAACACATTTTGAAATCTATTTAAGAGCCATGTTTATTAAACAGAACATGAATGTCTGAGGTTGTATGTTCTGTTAAGTTGGATTTTGCTCAGGAAAAAATATAGTATTTAGATTCAACAAAAGTTAGATACAAATTTTTGAGGAACAATAGAAAAATGTAATAAAAACTATAAATATGGTCATTGCCTTTGACCCAGTAATACCAACACTTGGAATCTCTCCTACGATGCAACTGGAGGTTGATTTGTCCAGGAGTCTGCTGAATGATTCATTACAAAGTTATCCAAAGTTTTTGAGGCATACTTACTGTCAACAATGAAGTCTTAATATGTAACATATACTACAATGAAATGTTATGAAAAAATTTTAAAATAAGCTTATCAAAAACAACTAATGAACTGGAAACTGTTGCTTTAATTAATGTTAAAGATTTAAATGCACAATATTTGCATACGGTATGATAGCACACCCACACACACACATATTCTAAGCACTTGAAAGGAAGGGTATGAAACAATGAACTCTTTTACCCATTCTTCATAGATGTAAGTTAATATAACAACTCTGAAAATAGTTCAGTGTTTCTAAAAATGATAAACTTAAATGGAATTTTGACAGGGTATTTTCTCCACTGGCATAAACCCTGGAGGTTGGCTTTTCCCAGTTAAAGTAGCCATAGGTTTTGAAACTCAATTATTAAGTTGTGAGTTGTATTTCACAGAACAAACCAGTTTGCATGATGCAGAGAAAAAGATAGTGTCACCTTTTGATTTTCTGTTAGCTATACACTGTGTGTGTGTGTGTGTGTGTGTGTGTGTGTGTGTGTGGATTTCTAGGCTATAACATAAAATATCCAAACTTTAATTTATGCAGTGCACTAATTAGCGTTATAAGCAATTGATTTCCATAAAGAAACTCTACTGTGCACATCACTCACAAAGGGATCTTACCAAGGGATGTCAACAAAATATTTGATATGACTAGAAACAAATTGCAATAGCTTTAGCATCAGCATGATAATAGAATATTATCATGTCAGACCCCACCCACTAAATGCCAGCAGAGGCAGAAACTAGAGTAGCAACAACAAAAATTACCCACTTTATGTTTTTAAGAGCATTCTTGACTCCTAGAGGCAGTTACCATCTCATTTTGATAACACCTATTTAGTTTGCAAGTATCCAGCAATCGCTTGTTTAAAAAAAAAACATATTCACTATAAAATGGGAAGTGAGCATGATTGGGCTTCATTGCATGAAAGTCCAAATAATTAATAAAAATATTATTGTGGGACAAAAAAAATGTAAGATAATAACCCAAAGGACTTTCCCTTTCCAGCGCTTATGGGTCGGGAAGTAGTATAATATACATGGTTAAGAACATCTAGTTTTTCATGAATAAACAATTTGCAGGTTCCATGTTGGGGTGGCTTCACATATTCTTTGGTCTGGGACTGCATAGCTCCATTCTCTGCTCTGCTCTTACAAGGATTTCTTCCCTTAGTTGTGCCTGTGTCTTTTATCTTAAGGCGATGTTAAAGTTGCATTTAGGGTCTCCCATGGCTGAGGATGACCTCATCTCAGCACCTCTGACCTAAGAGCATCTTTTCCCTTCCTCCCGGTTGTGTTTGTATACGGAATGACTTCCATCCCACCCTTACGAGCCCACTTCTTTTGATCGCCTGGTCTCAGGTTCTGGCACTGTTTTGAAGGTTTGCAGCCGGGTAGGAGAAGCAGGTCACTGAGGCATGCCTTTGAAGGCCACTGTCACGGTGACTCTGGTTTACACACTGCTTCCTGTCTGTCTCAAAGTCATCGGCTTCTGCTGTCATGGAATGAGCTGCCACACCTTTCATGCTACGATGGAAAAAATTCTGAAACCAAGAGCCAAAGTAAACCTTTCCTTCCCTGAATTGTCTTTGAGTTCCTTTTTTGGTCACACCAACACCACCGACAACAACAATGAAAATGTAGCTAACATAGGCAATAAATTCATAACCAACAACCATGCATGAAACACATGCTTCATTTTTAGAGGAGCTGGTACCATTCATGTCATTACCTATTTTTTGAAGAACTACATGGCTTAGATTTAGGCATAACCTCTCCATCTTACCTAAATACATTTACACGCCTTTTAACAAGATATTAGAAGCCAAGCTCCTAACATGGAGAAGTGGAATGTTTTTGTATAAGAAAAATAGATATAGCTAGAGTACCATCTGCACATGCAAACTGATAATGGCTATTAATGCCATTTTTCTGTTACCTATTTATATGTGAGAGGCAGTATTAAAATAGTAAAGAAAATTAGAGAGACTTGGGTTCTGACACAAGCTTAAATGTTTACATAAAGCACCTACAACATGAACACTTACGTTATATTGCATGTTTATTGTAAATAATAAAAAACAAATTGTAAACGGTGAGTCTTATTACAGTGTTGTGTAATTCAGGGCTGAAGGGGCGGATAGGATGAGGCTGTGCCCTCCATGCTGCTGCCCCTGATTATCCCAGGTTCCAGTGTTTTTACTGACATCATCCTGTCATCCTCAGCATCAGTCTCAACCTAACATTGAGCTTTGTCATGGCCAGATGAAGGTCACAGCAGTTGTAAACGTACACCTAAATAAGATAGCATCCCAAGGACAAGGACAGGCCCCCTCCATTTTTATCACTTTTTTCTAATAAAAGAGGACAAGTTTTCACTAACCAATTGAGCCATAGTATTCTCATATCTCCTTGGCCAGATCTGGGTCACATGACTTCTTAACATCCTTAGCAAGATGGCTGGAATGACTATGAATGGCTAACAGAATCTAGTGTGGGAGAGTCAAGCACAAATTTCTAGTCCAATTCTCTATATCCGTATGCTAATTTGTGAATATTTTACCAAGTCTCTATTTTTGCATTGAGCAGGCATGGTAGTCACAAGGACATGTATTTACTTAAAGAAATGAGTCAGTTGTAATTGTTCCTAACAAAAAGAAAGAACAGGCCAGGTAGGTTCAGTGGTGAGTTTTAATACTGGTTAAAAAACAGATCGAGTATATTTTTACAAATTTTCCAGAAGATAGCAACAAATTTGATAATTTCTAGGCCATTTTATGAAGTTAGTATTATCCCAATGCCAAAACCAAACAAAAATATTACAGGGAAAGAAAGCTACACATGAATATTCCTCAACAACGAACATGTGAAAATCCTCAGCAAATTAAAAAGTCAATTCCAGAAAAATGCAAAAAAAAGGAATTATATACTACAAACATTTATGTATGGCTTGGTCTAATATTCAAAACTCATTTAACATAATCTGTCATGTTACCAAGCTAAGGGCAGAGAAATCACATGAGTATGACAGTAGCTATGCATTAAGCATTTGACAAAATCCAATATTCATAGTCTTGTTAAAAATATAAGAAAATTCAAGCTAACAGCACTCTCCAGCTAAAACGGAGGTTATTTGTCAGTTACAGTAGGGTCTGTAGGATACAACCCCATTAAAGAACGGCATACATTCTCAATTTGATAGAGAATAACAACAAAAATATTTATAACTAACATTCTGACTTTAATGCAGGCAAATGTAAAACTTTCCCACTAACATCAAGAAGGTAAATGTAGTCCCTCTAGCCAGTCTTCTTAGCAACACACTAGCTCTAGCTTCTGCAAGAAGACAAGGAAATTAAAAGCATGTTAATTGCCAAAAAGGAACAAAGTGCTTGTTCACAAATGACACAGTAATGAGGGCAGAAAATTCAAACTAACGGCACTCTACAGCTAAAATGGAGGTTACTTGCCAGTTACAGAAAAGTGGTAGGATACAAGTTAATTTAAAAAAAAAATCAATCATTCTTTGAAAGACAGACAATGAATAAATAGAATCTGAAAGTAAGGGCATGTTACTGTTTACATTAGCCCCCCCCGAATGTAATGATTCCCAACAGAATATTAAACAGAATATGAAAAACAGATTATTAAAAAATTATACAGAAAACCACAAAACCAACTCCTATGAAAGCTGTAAAAGCAGAACTGTAAACCTATAATCCCAGCCTCAGGGGCCAAGGGCAGAAGGACTGACTGGATTGCACAAGGAAGGAAAATATGAAACTACAGAATGCCTGGAATATTAAAATCAAGAAATATATAGATTGGTGTGTCACGGCCTTTTGGATACAGCAACAAAGGGGAAATAGATGAGACAAATAGATGATGAGCTAAATTCCATTATCATCAAAAACATATGCTCTGATAAGAGGATAAGTAGACAGCCAGAGAGTAGCAAAATTATTCAAAACACAGATTTAGCAAATGACTATTATCAATATTATACAAATATACAAAGTTTCTTTTCTAGAGACTGTCTCACTATGTACTCTTGTCTGGCCTAGAACTTGCTGTGTAAGCCAGGTTGTCCTTGAGCTCACAGATCTCTGAACCCCTGCTTCCCAAGGGCTGGGATTAAAGTGTGCCACCATACTTACTCAAAACTTATACAAACTTCTTAGAATTAAACAATTAAAAAAATGAATAACCTGACAGGTAAATGGACAAAAGTCTGAAAAAGATATCTAACAGAAAAAAAAAACATAAAACAAAAGAAACTGCAAGGGCAGCAAACACACATGATGAAAGCCTTTCAACATCATAGACCATTAGGGAATTTCAGAACAAAGCAATGAATTCTGGGGCTGTGACTCAGTGATGTAAAGGTTATGTGGTAGTTTTTTGTCCTAGCCCCATGCTCCCAGGGACAAAACTCAGGCTCAAAACGTATTTTGATATTTTCCAAATACCTTAGCCATATACCTAGGCTCTTCTCTGACTAGATCATATCTTAAATTAACCCATTTATTCTAATCTATATTTTGTCACATGGCTGGTTACCTGTGCTCAGGTATAATGCATCCTGCATCCGTTTGTCACATCTTTCCAGGTGAATCTTAGCCTTGCTCTATCCCAGAATCCTTTCTGTCTCATGGATGCCCCACCTTCTATTTTATCCTTTTCTATAGACCATGTTCTTTTTTAATTGACAAACGATGCATCCATACATTATACAAGGTATTCTCCCTACACAGTGGCAAAACTGTGCCTGGCAGAGTCAAGGCCTCCAATTCCCAGCACCTCCAAACAACAATAACCATATGATACACATCTAGCAAGATGACCCATGTCCCAAACACTGACAACTTCAAATAGCTGCAGAGCTGCAAAACAAGAGAAACTCTTGTCCATTGTTGATGACAATAAGAAATCATTTAGCTATCCCTGAAGAAGCTGGACTGAGCATAGCCACAGAAATCCAAATAGACTTAGATATGTTCCAGCAACCTCACATCTCCGTGGTTGTGCAAATATTTTGAGCAATAAAACAAACTCAAAAATGTGTATACAGAACTTACAGACTTTTTTCATGGTCGCCCTGAACTTGGAAACCATCAATGAATCTTTCAATAGAAATAAGCCATGGATCAGCTAGATGATAAAATAGTATTTGAGGCTAAAAAAGATGAGTAAATGAGTCAGTTGCAGAAACCACCTGGGGAAAGCAGAAACAAACCTTATGAAATAAAATAAGTTAATCTAAAACATGTCACATGATGTATGATGTGACGTTACAATCTGAAAACGTTAGACAAGTGTTGGCCGGAAGCTAGACAGGAAGAAGGTGGGCATGGACACGCCCATTCTGGGAGCTCTGAAAGTCCCCCATATGAGGATAAAAGGGTAAATGTATATACAGCTCACACTTGCCAACACTAACTGAATGAACGCGCAAAGATGGAATTCCAACAATAACTATGAGCTTTCACGATAGACAGAGATGTATCAGTGTAGGTCTGTCCGGTATATCAAGCAGCCAGTGAGAACCTACTTAGGTGTGAACGAAGAAGTTACATGGAGACTATCGGTGAGGTGTATTTCAGCTCCTGCCTAATTTACTAAAAATCTGAAGTTGCTCTAAAACAGTTTAATAATTTAAAAAATTCACACCGAGTGTGGCGTATATGACATATACAAAGTTTACATATGAAGTATTTAATCATCCTCTACTCATTGCTTACACACATATCTTCCTTTCCATTCCTCAATACTCATCTCTCCCATGAATGTCCCCTCCATTCCTCCATTCAAGATCTTCAACAAATGAAGTCTGATACCTATAACCCATGGAAAGAAAATGTGTCCTCAAAGGTCTCTCGTAATCCAGTTTTCACTTGGCATGTTTTAATTTGCCCTTAAAGACTTGGGATAGTGATGCAGCTCAGTCACTAACAGTGCTCCCGGCCTTGAACAGGATCTGAGTTTGGTTCCTAGCATCTATGTTGGAAGCTCAAACTACCTGAACTCCCAATTCCAGACTCTTGACACTTCTGTCCTCTGAGCACTCATGTAAGGAAATTCACACACAGATGTGCATGTATAAAAGCAACATATCTCTTTTTAAAAAACATTAAGTTGTTATATGAGGGGGAAAGCTATATTTTTCAGTCTTTGCTGTCATTTCTAAGCAGCTTCGCGTGTAGTCATGGCAAGTGAAGAATGACCATAGGCATCTCTGAAAATTGGCTTAAGACAAACTCAAAACTCAAACTCTTTTGTGATAAGATACTTCTGGGGAATGATATTATCAAAAAATTTTTTTAAAAAGTCATCTTTCACCATACAAAGTGTAAATAATACCATATCATTATACTTGACCACAGTATTTCATGTCTACATAAATATTTATGTGTGTAATTTAAACCTTAGAGTTCCCACCCACTCATCCACCCACACATACACACCTTGTTTTCTGTGACAAGTAATCTCGATGGGGGACTAAATTCCCTAGGAGTGCCACACAGCTGTTAGGTGCCACAGATATATTAAGCCACAAACGTCTATTTGAAGTCAACATTTCTGAAAACGGCTCGCCACCTCATCTGTGATAAGCCCTAGAGCCTTTCACTCATTATAATTAGGTTCAAGAGCCAAATAAAACTAGGAGAGTTAAGCCTGACAATTGAAGGTCATGTTCAAAGTGGGAGGGAGGGCAGAGGAAACATGTGGGTCCCTATAAAAACCTCCCCTTGCCCTTCAGTGTCTCAACACACACAATCCCTGTCCGTAGCTTTTCATTCCCACAAAGGCCCAAACAAAATCAGCCTGGCTGGGACAGTCTCATAGCGGGAAGAAAAGTCAGAACCAGTGTGCTTTTGTAAGTACCTACGAAGCCGAGTAGTTTTACAACATTTGTAAGTAATACATAAACTTCCTCCTGAGAGCCCAGATTTTCAAGAAATCAAAGATGTAATGTTCACAGCTTTCGATGAACCCAAATTATGACTCTTGCAAGGAATTAAAAAATGTTTTAATTAATTTTTTAACTTGACATATAAATATAATAGGTATCCTTGTGACATTCTCTTACATATATGTCATGGTGTTTTGTTTTATCTGCCCGCAACCATCCCTTGTTTGACCCCTCCCATTGGTCCCCTTCCTCAACCTAAATAATCATCCTTCTATAGAAGGGGGAGGGGAAAAGAAGGGAAGGAGAGAGAGAAAGAGAGAGGGTGGGTGGGGTGGTGGTGGTGGTGGAGATCAGAATGCTAAATGGAATAATCTAAATAATGCTCCTCTCTCTCTCTCTCTCTCTCTCTCTCTCTCTCTCTCTCTCTCTCCCTCTCTCTCTCTCTTCTCTCTCTCTCTCTCTCTCTCTCTCTCTCTCTCTCTCTCTCTCTCTCTCTCTCTCACACACACACACACACACACACACACACACATCTTTCCCTGTTTATCTATTTGTTTATCTATTGATGGGCATCCAGGCTAGTTCCACATTTTGGCTTTTCTGAAGACTTAGTTGCTAAGGACTTTGTAATTCTTCCTGACAGGCTTGTGCTAAGCAAGCCTACGGCAGGCTTGGGGGCTGTGTATACTATGCTTACACTGGTTAACGAAAGGTCTACATGAGACGATTTGCCATCAATGTCTTTTCACGATGTTTTCAGTTGGAAATAATTCTCTACATTTTCCAATGAAGAAGCTAGGCTGTTAGACGTGGGGCCAACTAATCATTCTTGGGGCCATTAGACAAGTGAAGAACAGAATCCTGATTAAAACTAAAGCCAATCTGGTCTCAGAGCCCATGGTTTCTCCTCCAACCACATCAAACAATAAAATGCTAGAAGTCTTTCTCTCTCTCTCTCTGTCTCTCTGTGGGTGTGTGTGTACATGTGTGCATGTGTGTACATGTTTGCATATATGCTTTGTGTGTGTGTGTGTGTGTGTGTGTGTGTGTGTGTATGAGTGAGGGGTGGGGTGGGGTGAGGGAGAGAGAGAAGAGAGAGACTAGGAATTTAATTGAGGGCTTCACCCACGTTAGACCAGCACTCTAATATAAACTTTATTCTAAAAGAATTGCAGGGACAAAGATAGAGAAGAGACTGAGAGAAAGGTGATCCAGTGACCTGCCCAACTTGGGATCCATCTGGGAGGCTCCAGGCCTGACAGTATTACTGATGCTATGGTGTGCTTATAGCCTAACATGGCTGTACTCCTAGAGACCCAACAAGACTGAGATGCAGATAATTACACTCCCAACCAATGGACTGAAGTCGGGAACCCCTGTGGTTGAATTAGGGAAAGACTGGAAAAGGTTGAGGAGGGCAACCGCATAGGAAGACCAGCAGCCTCAACTAACTTGGACCATTGTGATCTCTCAGACACTGAGTCACCAACCAGGCAGCAGCATACACTGGCTGATGTGAGGGCCCCGACACATACACAGCAGAGGACTGCCTGGTCTGGCCTCAGTGAGAGAAGACGCACCTAACCTTGAAGAGACTTGGGACCCCAGGGAGTGGGGAAGCCTGACAAGGGAAAGTGGTGGGGTGAGGGGCTGAGGACATCCTCTTGGAGACAAGGGGGAGGAGGAACTGTGGGAGGGCAGACCAGGAGGGGGTAATGACTGGACTGTAAAAAAAATAAGATAAAACAAACAAATGAACAAACAAACTTTATCCACAAATCTCTTCTTCATTTTTATTGTAGGCTAGGGTCTCGGTAGCTGAGGCTGGCCTTGAATTCACAGTAGCCTTTAAAACTTGTGATGCTTCTGTTTTAGACTTCAAAGTAGCTGAAATTACACCTGAGCCACCAGGATTCACCGAAACAAACTTCCTAGTTAGATTTATTACTCATGGTTCAGTAATATTCTAATCAACTGCCCGATTTCTAATGTGGCTAACTTAGCACGGGTGTGGCCTCTAGCTCTGCTATAAACAGAAAGGAGACACAATGCCAATTTCTACGTCCTTATCTTTTACTCTTCAGCAAGTGACCTGCAAACCCTGTGGAAGGAAATTATACAAACATTGTCAAAGCCCATAAGTTTATTTACCAAGAAACCTAAGGTCCTTGTGTCAAAGTCGAATGGAATCCTAGTTTTCTGTAAATACAACTATCAAGATAAAAATAAAATCATTATACAAAATAGCAAGAGTCCCCTCCCTTTCTTAAAGAGGAACATCTCATTAGCTTCAAAAGAAAAACTATGTCTACAGAAGGTCAGAAGAGAACGACTGTTTTCAAGAGAGAATATTTCTTAGGCCCCTGATAAAATCTTAAAGAGACAATGTTTCTAAAAATCTATAATATTGTAACAAAGATAGCCTACTTTTCCTTGATTTTTTTGACATATACATTTAAAGTAAATTAGTAGAAGATACAAAGATTTCCATGTATCTTTTATACAGATTAACTAAATATTAATATTTTGTTATATTTGTTTCTGTGTGTTGTCTCAGTATGTGCATGTATGTATGTATATGTATATACACTGATGTATTTTGTCCCCCACAGTTTGAAATAAAGGTTAAGTATATACAATACCTCCAAGTATGTTAGTTTGGATTCCCTAAAAATACCTACATTATTTGAAATAGTCATAATACATATCACACCAGGAAATTAATATTAAAGCAGTACCATTACCTAAGCTGTAAACTTCATTCTGTGCTTTCCAACTGTCCAATTAAGTTCTTTAAATGAATAAAAGGTCCTGGGCTATGAGCTGCATGTAGTTAATTTTTTTTTAATCTGGAATGGTTCCTTAGTCATTGTTGTGCTTCGTGTCACTGGTATTTTTAAAGGGCACAGGCCAGACAATTTGGTCCTGTCTGATGTTTCTTCAGGATTTCGATTAGGTTTGTATTTCTGGCAGGAGTCAAAGATGTTGCTTGTCTCAGTCCATCGAATTAGGAAACCTCTGATGTCAATTAGTTTCATTAATGATAATATTACTTTGAGCACGTGGTAAAGCAAAAGATTGCAATGTTTCTCTACTATAACATGACCATGACCGTGCTCTTTTTATAATAAACATGGATCTTGTGGGGCTGTACAGTGCCATTTTAAAATGTGATTTAAACCTAAGCAGTTACAAAGCAAAATGCTTTGCCTGCTCTTTCCTCCTTAGTATAACACAAACTGGCTACAGTGGTGATTCTGTTCCAAACTCAAAATTCCCATTGTATTTGGAAAGCCTGTGCATTTAGAATGATATTCAATTACTATATATCTATTCTATCTAACAAATACAAATATTGTTTCCTGGTTCTCGGTTAATGGCTCCTTGATGAAAGCTAAAACCATTTCCACTTTTGTAGCCGTCTGAATTGTTTTTGAAACTAAACCCTTACTTATCAGAACAACTCAGATGGCAACAGATTGCAGTTCAGTGTAAGACAAGGTCTGTTTTTATTTTCAAAAAAAAAAAAAAAGGTTATTTTGACAAAATGCCTACTGGCATACCTTATCCTACAGAGCGGAATCTACCTAATCTAATTGACTACAGAAAGGGGACATCAAGATTGGTGATGATCCAGAATGATCCAGTCTTGTGCTGAGTGAAAAAGCAAAGCATGTGTTTATTGGCAGGAGGACTTCTCAGAAACCTCGATACCTAACAAAGAACTCTATGGGTTTGGCAGTGTTTCCTCTGAGGATACATTAGAGAGGGAGAGGGAGAGGGACACAGAATGACAGCATAAAAGACAATTGCAGTACTCCAGAAAACACACGATGGCTATACCAACTTGAGATCCGTGCAAGAACGAGTCAACAGAAACTGGTGATCCTTTGGATATGAAGAAGACACAGAGATGTTTGGACAAGTTACTCTGGAGTAGCTGGATTAAATGGTTAGATAAATTGCCAGGAGGGACTAGGGAAGCTGGAACAGTTTTATCCGCATTGTTTTCCAGATCTCCTTGTGGACATCCATTCAATGAGTGTTTAGATGCATATGTGTCGAACTCAGAAGGCAGGCCACAGGGGATCCCCAGAACGGAACGCGTACTGTCCTACGTTTACATCCACCTTGCACAAATTTTTATTTAACCCCATTAAACACTCACAACCACTGTATACAACAGACGAGGGAAAGCATCAGTGTTTCAGCAAGGTTGAACTCTAGGGATGGCAGAGGCAGGACAGGCTGTAATAATACCTCAGGCAGGCGGAAGCTGTTCTGAGTGCATTTTCTCATTGAGATGCTTTGAGGATCAAAACCTGAATCTTACACTCAACATTCTCCAATATCTTCTGATTGGTTTCTGTCATGGAAAGCTGTCAGTCTGTCTGCACTAGCCTTTCCTTTATAAATGGCGTGTATCTGTACCTATCCATTCTCTCTACTGCTCTAGAAGCAGAGCTTCCAGTCCCTACTTTATCTGTCCTATTTTGCTGTCTAGAAATCTAGGGTTCACAGTATGTGTGGTAGTTAAGCCAAAGTGAAACCAAAGTTTTAATACCATATTTATGATTATAATCAAAGATTTTATCTTAGAACCAGGCATGGTAACACAATTATTTAATCCCAACACTTGGGAGGCAGAAGTGAGCAGATCTTTGGGTTCAAGTCCAGCCTGGTCTACATAGTATGTTCCAGGACAGCCAGATCTTCATAGTGAGATTCTGTCTTGAAAATACAAACAATAGGAGAAGGAGAAGGAAGAGGAGGAAGAGGAGGAAGAGGAGGCAGAAGGGAAGGAGGAGGAAAAGGAAGGAGGGAGAGAGAGGGAGAGGGGAGGGGAGAGAGAGAGAGAGAGAGAGAGAGAGAGAGAGAGAGAGAGAGAGAGAGAGAGAGAGAGAGAGAGAGAGAGATGGGGGAATTGCATACTGGAATAAGGTACAAGTTTTCTGTAGAAGGAGAAATCCCAGGAAAGTATCAAGTTCATACTCCACACTGTGAGAGGAGAATATCAAAAAGATGATAATCAGAAAAAGAGGCCTGGTAGAGCCAGTGCTCAAGGAGACACGAATACTAAGAAGTATAGGAGTTCTGAGGTCAGGCTCCTAAGACAGTCACATTCTTATCCTCTGGGTCCATGCTGTGATGCTACTCGCACCTACCAGGGCTGGTCTGGCTAACCCTAGTACTGACTAGTCAAACTACCGACAGAGAAAAAAAAGCTTTCAATATGGCACCTTCCCTGGGTGAGGGGACAGCTACACAATGACAAAGTAATGATATAAAACCATTGCTATTAAGGGGGATCACAGTGTTTTGATTTGCTGAGGCGCATGCCCTGCTTGGATTTGCTTTCTCCACATACAGTATTCTTTCCAGAGTACCTTTCCATCACCATAGTGTCTTGCACAGAACTCTTTGGATGAAGGTGCTCTTTCCAAGCAAGTGACATGCATCTTATGAACGTGAGGCATGTGCTTATGGACTTCATTGCTGTGACCAGACCACCCCCATTCAAAGCCATTTAGATTTGTTGCATCAGTGGGATAGGCTCACACACACACACATGCCCATGCCGTAGCATGCACACGGAGGTCAACAGACAACTTTGTGGGGTCTGTTCTCCTCTTCCACCTTCATGTAAATTCAGTGACTGGACTCAGATCACCAGGTCGCTGTGACCAGGCAGCAGCCTTGGAGCAGCTTTGTAAAGATCCCCTTTCAATGCCAATTAGGTGGGAATTTCCAGGCCCGAGGCAAAGATCTCTAAAAGACTTTACACAATTTGAGTTGACATCCGATATAAGAAGATCTAAACAACCGCTCAATGACAATGACACCACTTCCTATGACACAGTGTCAAATATTCTCTGATGTTCTAGAAACCTTAATTCCAAAATGTGCACCAATGTCCCTTGAACACAGCAGTGATACTGAAATTAAGTTGAGGCTTCGTGCCTGGTGTGATGGTGCACACTTCAATGCCAGCACTCTGTTACTACCACTGAGTCTGATGCAGAAGAATTATAAGATTGGGGCCAAACTAGGCTCTATAGGAAGTTTGAAGACAGCCTAGGTAATAAAATAAGACAGAAGGGTTGTGGTGGGGCAGAGAATAAGAAAAGGAGGAGGAGAAAAAGAAGGAGAGGGAATATAAACCACTCATCATAAGTAGTCACTGTGGATTCCTCGTGCTTCCAAATCAATAGAGCAAGAGAAAGCTACTGGGCTGACTGGGGAAATTCCTAATTACCAAGGAGAAATTAGGCTGTTACTATACAACATAGGCAAGGACAACTGTCTGGAATATAGGGAACTATAGGGTGTGTCTTTCTTGCCATGTATTCCTTGATTAAAGTCAATGCAAAACAGGCACAACCTAGGACCTCCATGAATAAAATCTGCTTCCGTTTGGTTTGGAACTACAGTCAACTGAAGTTTGGTTTGCAAGCTACAGGCAAATGGAGTATGGGGTGTATAGTAAGAGGAGACTGACATTATGTAGACAGCAGCTACAAGGACTAATTGCAGTAATAGGATTGCTAATGTTATATATACCTTACTTTTATTTTACTCTGAATATGTTTGTGTGTGTACAGATGTAATATATATATGTGTATAAATACTTTTGTCTTCTACCTTTGTTGCCCCCTATTATCTTATATGAAATTTTCTGATAGTTTATTGAAAATGCATGTGCTTAAATTACAGAATACCATGAGAAGCAAATGCTTCACAACTAAAAGTAAACTTACCACGACTGGACAGTGGTTAAGATGTGGATTGGTGAAATACATGCATACATACCTGGTGTAGTAACTCCTGGTACATGGAAATGAGTTTGGCCATTACATACACTTAACATATGACCCACCAGTCCCACTCTTAGATATTGATCCTATAGAAATAAGAATATACATTAACAAAAACAAATTTTCATATGAATGCTTATTCGTGTGCTAATATTCCTAATCAGCCATGCCTAGAACAAGTCAAATGTTCCTCAGTAAGTCAATGCATAGATGCATAAGTCAATGGATAGCTACGTCACTCAATGTTTAGATACATAAGTCAGTGGATAGATACATAAAGCCAATGATTACTCAAGTAATAAAAAGGAATGGGTTACACTGACTCATTCAGCAACATGAATGGACCTCATGTTTTATTACTATTTGAAAGATGTATGAGTAACAGTGCCACTACTGCCTTTTCCATTTATATTACTGACATAAATGCAAAACTCCCTAAATGAAGCACAACTAAGTGGTAGCCCAGGACCAGAGTTGGCAAAGCAGCAGCAGCGTAAGGAAACACAAGAAGAGGAGATTCATTGTTCTCTATCCTGGACATGTTGATGGCTCCATAAGGTTGTCAAAATCACAGAAGTCCTCAACTAGTAAAAACTGAATTTTAATGCATGCACACAGTAGAGTATCCATTAAAAGGATATTAATCAACGTTATGTGTAAGAGAACTCTGCTGTGAGAACGAATGGGAAGTTGTAGGAGCTTGATGCCTTGGTGGAGTTTTTAGCTTCTACCTGTCAAGACACCAGTAATATCTTAATAAGAGTCATGCCAGTGAAGATGGAGAAAATAGAAGGGTTTGAGAAAATTATATTACAAACTTGGCTTAAAGTGAGAAATAAGACACAATACTACATCTTTTACTTGAGTGCATGTTGATTACTTGGAGGTCAGTTGTCTGGTGAAACTTAGACGCAAGGAAGACCTTACAGGGCAGTAGCTCAGCATGGACTGAAGTAAGATTTCAGTGTGCCTATGTGTGGGCAGAATGACTAAACTCCAATGCGGTGTTCTGTCCAAGCCCTGGTGCTGAAGTGACATCACACACAATCATTTTATGACTGGCATTTCTAGGAATCCAAAGTAGGTTATTAAAAATGCAAAGTCTGTCTTCTCCATTCAAACTATTCCTCCTGGAGATGTTTCCAGTTTGGGACCTGGAGCCTTTGCACGTTAATTCGTTGTCTGCACCAAGGTGCAAAACTGAGGACTTGAGTCAGAATAACAAGGGTAATTACTTAGCTCCCCAGAGTGCTTGGATCTCTCTTTAGCTCATGCCAGTTAGCAAATCCACTGAGAGCACCCTCTTCAGCTTAGGGAAAAATTAAAAAGCAGAGAGTAGGACAGATGTTCTCAGCAGTCCCTGAAAGCCTTTTTTTTTTAATGGTAGGGCTATGGTAGCCTTTTTTTAATTTTACAGCTCAAAGGCAGTAAAGAAAAAAAAAAGCCTGTCTCTTGTCATATAATATTTCTCAATAGGCTTAATTATATTTATGGTTGCTAACACTTAATATGAATAGTTGGAATTTTATTCTCATTAGTACCAGAAAGGTGATTGGAGGCCTGACCTCCAGAGTTAGATCATTCCTTTCCATCTCTCACAGCAAAGCAGAAACAAGCCCGGGAAGCAAGGGGGCTCTTAAAGCTTCAGACAACACCTCTTCTCAGGGAGCTTGGAGATCTTTTTATTACTTTGCATGTATACATCTGGTTTTCAAAAGCATACATTCTTTAAGAAGTATATGTCTGTTTCTAGTTTCTTCCATGTCCTTGACACCGTACTGAATTTACATTCAAAATTCAAAAGGTGCCAACTGATTATGCTGCATGATAGTGAATTTTATGTTTCCCACCTATGCTTCACTCAAGTAAATATTTTAGCATCTTTCTTCTCCATGCCATCTGCTTCTATCATATGTGCCTCTCACCCCAACCCCCACACTAACCATTGCCTCTATTTTGAGTCTCTACTTTCCCTTAGGTTATGAAAGAATGGGGATTCCTATTAGGATAGTTAGGAAGTTAGAGGCAGGTAGACCTCTGAGTTCAAGACCAGCTTGGCTTACATAGCAAGTTTCATGCCAGCCAAGGTTACCAAATCAGACCTTGCCTCCAAAAACCAGATAGATAGATAGATAGATAGATAGATAGATAGATAGATAGATAGATAGATAGATAGATAGATAGATGGATGGATGGATGGATGGATGGATGGATGGATGGATGGATGGATAGATGTTAGAAGTGGGTGACCTTTCTTATGGCAAGTGTTTCCAAATGTATCTGACACCCACAAGAGCCTGAGACTCTGATTGAGGCTGACTATAAGGAACTGTTAGTTTTACTTGACCCTTTCCTTTCAAATGTACTGTTCTCTGTGAGTGACTAGAAGGAGATGAAATCACATTCACATAGGCTACATGGAGGGAGAAGAGGTACATGAGAAAGACTGGAGTGACATCCGTTCCCTAGCCAGACCCTGGCTGATTCCCAGGGAGATGAATAGTTACATCCATATTAGTTTAGTAAGCTCATCATGAAACAGATTCTTCAGTAACCTAATGAGTCATGCAACATGAACAGAGATGCTCTATGCTCAAGATCACTAAGTCTATATCTTCCTGAACATCACTGCCTGGGTACCTAGTGCTCCAAAAACTCCACCAGCCAAAGGCTTGTCCATATATGGCTCTAGGGTCTCTGTTTTGTGGGGAAAAACGAGACTCTATGGTTAAGTATATGTTAGCCACATCAAGACTTGAGGGTGTGGCAAGGTATCTCAGGCAAGTAAGACTGAGCAAAGGCTAATGGGAGACTCAGGCACTTCACAATGAACGCAACTTAATGTTGCAAAGAGGAGTCATGGGTAGAACAATGAAAAATGACTAGGTCTTGCTTCCTATGTCTAAAAGCTGGGGTCCTACCCTGAAACACATGTATTGGTGACTCCAGCCCAGTGATTGTGGCTGCCTGGAGGGCCAAGAGCATAAGCAGAATGGTACACACTATCAAAGTATATTAATTAATGCAACTCAGCCTGTTTTCCAGGATTTTGAAACTATGCGTCATGCTCATGGCATGAAATGTGTCTACTGTTTCTGCCAATGCCATCCAGCAGGGCTGATACATGATGACTTAGCCTACAACGTGGTCCTCACGGGTTGCTTGACAAAGACTGGTTCAAGGTTCAGCTGACCTCCCACCTCAGTACATCCCCCCAACTTAAGGGGTCTCTCAAAAACTGCTTTGAAGTTCATCTCCCAGTTAACAAATCACCCTCGTCACAACCACAGCGCATTCTAATTCAGGCCACAGAATTCTGCTCCCTGTTTAAATGGTTTTCTTTGGATCATCTTGAGACTTAAAGTCACGGGAAGATTTCCACTTGGATACATTGTAAACACTAGCTAAGTTTGAAAAGGGAAACATTCCTCATCACCATTTCTTATTCCCTTCCCACTTCCAAAGATCATCCCTTCTTTCCCAAATCCTCCCACTTCTCCTTCAACGTTATTTTTTTTCTTGATGACCCAATGACTTTTATCAGGGTAACTTACAAGAACATACAAGAGAGGTTGTTTACATGAGCATGAGCGACTTACCAATTAAAATGTCTGCCCCTCCCCTAGCAACCATCAACCGCCTATAGATGCTCAGTGACATGTGGGTTCATGAGAGTCCCTGGTCTCTTCATGACAGGAAACTGATGGGCACAACCTTACAAAAGTCTTGGAAAGATAATGACAGCTGCTGTTAGCTCGAGAGTGCAATCAATGGTCATGTCGTCCCTAGAAGGTAGCATTCCAGAAAACTACACCCCATCCTCTGCTCCTTACATCCTTTTTGCCCACTTTCCAAAACGTTTTATGAGTCTTGGGGGGCGGAGGGAGACAGTTGGCATCAATGTATCACTGTGTCTGGGAGTCAAACAGTTGGATATTCTCGGGACTTTTCACCAGTTATGAATCTCTGCAGCTAATGCTACCCACAGCTAAAGGAGTTGCTCTGACAGCAGTCGGCTGAGGCACTAACCTCGTCAGATGAACATGATTGTTTAGAGGAAATCTGATGAAACATCATGGATCTTTCAGATTTTTTTTTCTATCACCTGGATGTTCTTGTCCTTCCAGCTGACTGCCAGAGTCCTCTCTCTGGCCTCTATCTTCATTTTGTATCCTGAGATCGGGACACTGTCACAACATTTTTGGCTTTTGGCCAAAGAGTTTTTTCCCACAGCAGTAAGCTAGCTGTCACACTCCAAGCATCAAGTGTTCACATGAAAGAGAAACGGGGAACAAGGAAAAAGTGTTTGCTTCCAAGATCAGCAAAGAGGACTCCACCCTCGAGAGGCCACAAAATGGTTTGAATTACTGTTCCTGGACTAAAAGTAAGTCAAATGACAATTTGTCAGTGCAAAACATGAGCAAGCTAGTATCTAGTAAAAAAATAAATGGGATTGCCACTTATTTAACATTTAAATAATCAGTCTGCAACCTCTTCTCCAACTGGACAGAGATACTCCAAATAAAATCAAACCACTCTCATCTAGGAAAAGTCAGGAATGGCTTTGGAGTAGGTCATAAAGAGCCTCTAACACATTTTGAATTGAGGATGGTATTGGTAGGTTTAATTGATTTGGAATAGATAACTAGAGATACAGGAAGATGAATTCATTTGCATAATGCAATAGGGATAACTCATTTTAGACACACCAAGTTTCCAATGGCTGTGGTTCAGCCTAAGATTGATGTGTTGGAGGAGAAGACAAGGAGTGTAGGAACAGGTCTTGTGAGGAAACTGAGAGAGACTTGAGAGCCACCAGAAGAACGATGGCACCTGAGAGGGCCTAATGGTGGCAACTCTGGAAAAGCGTAAGCAGAAAGAAGAGGAACAAGTGTGGAGTCATGGACTTTTGAACACAAGAGGAATTCAGGCCCTGAATGTCAGCCCAAATAGGAGAGTGAAACAGAGACAAGCTCTAAACAGGTAAGATTAACATTGTAGAAATCTAGAAAGAATAAAAAGTCAGGACTGATAAATACCATAGAAAAATCAAATGATGTTAAAGTCAAAGATAACAAAAATATAACCTGGACAGCAGAATATTAATTTTTGGTCAAAATGGGGTAGGTTGATACGTGAATGAGAGACAAAGAAAAGGAAGAAAGTAGCAAATTAGAACACAGCACAGACACGCAGAGGGAGGGGAGAGAAGGATAAGGAGAAACTGCATGTACTCATCACTGTGATTTGAGGCATCTTCCAAAGGCTGAAGGTAACAGACATTGTGATGCTTTCTGTGTCTTTTTTTCTACTTTTCTTTTAGTTCATCTGGGACATCTAATCGATTACTGGACATACGTACATTTAGTATTAATTTTCAACCTCCCAACTGATACTCAACCCTTACTAACTTTGTGGTTAACTTGGGAGGTTCACCATAAACGATACAAAGAAAATGGACTCTACTCTCTACTCAAATCTGGCTGCAAACCCAGATACTGCACCAATGGGACATCTAAGAAGCCATGTGATGAGTGAAACTGCACCTTCTTTTATCAATTATGATTTCAATTTCTTGACAATAATTTATCCACCTTTCTGTAGGCTGTGAGAGAAAATATTAAATAGAAGTGGTATGAACAGGAATTCTCTCAAGAGAAAAGAGGAGTGGAAGTAACCCCTGCTCCTTACTCTTAAGGTTGACTCCATCTTTTTGTCCTAGCCCAAATCCTCTTCCGTGGGGATCTCCTGCAGCTATACTGAAGTTATTAATTAACACGTTGGAATGGTTTAAATAAGATTTCCCCTATAGGCTTGGATATTTAAATATTTGGTCCCAAGTGAGTGGAACTGTTTGGGAAGGTTATGGGAGGTGCATCCTTACTGGAGGAAGCCCATCACGGGGGGTTGGGCTGTAGACTTCACTGCCCCGCCCCACTCACAATTTATGGTCTGCTCTTGTATGCAGTTTACCATGTGACCTCTCAGCTTCCTGTTCTGGATGCTTGTTGCCATGCCTCCCAGCCATTGTGGGCCCTCCCCTCTAATACTCTTAGACAAGATAAACGCTGTCTTCTATAAATTGCTTTGGCTATGGTGTTCCTATCACAGCACCAGAGAAGTAATGGATGCACAGGTATTAAACAGAGAACCTGCCTGTCAAAGGGCTTTGTGTAAAGGACTGCCACGAAGTAGGGTCAATACTATAAATCAATCATTTGGGAACTGTACAGGTCATGCTATGTTCATTGTTGAGAGTGTCAGAATAATATCATCTGTGATCAAAGTAGTATGTTAATCATGCCCATTGAAGAAATGTGTGGGAAATAAAGTGCTCTAAGCATTCACTTGAATTCAACCATTCATCTTTTAAATAGTTCACAAGTACAATGTAGGAAAATTCTTCATTGAAATAGAAAAAAATAATTTATCACAAAAAATTTAAAAGAAAAATGATGGTGTTCTGAAACACACACACACACACACACATACACACACACACACACACACACACACACACACACACACTTTCCAAGGCTAATCTACTTTCTCTTTTCTCCTAGAGAAGAAACAAACATTGACAGCAGCTAATGCCAGGTCTTTGTAGCTCGTGTGAGGGAGACAAGTTTTATAAGGAAACTGCTCATGTTTTCCTCTGATGCAACTTTTCCACTCAGATGTTTTAAGACAGCTTCAGTCTCTATGGACTGACAAACTATATACAAAGCCTTATTTTTAAAATAAGACTCCCTTAGTACAAAATCAAAGCAGTCTGATAATAAAACCATCTGCCCATAAGGAGCCAGCTCTGCCAGCTGCTCAAGTCTGGAGCACAGAACACTTGAGAGGACTCATGGTTTCACCCAGGGATGCCAAACTCTACTTTCAGACACAAACTCTGAGGGCATCTGTGGGGTATGTGTGTGTGTGTGTTTGTGTGTGAGTGTATGTGTGTATCTGTGTGCATATATGAGTATACGTAAGTCTTATGTGTGTGTATATGTATGTTAGTGAGTGTGTATGAAACTGTGTGTGAATGTGTGTAGGAGTGAATGTACGTGTGTGAGTGTATGCATGTATCCATGTGAGTGTGTATGTGTATGTTAGTGAGAGTATATATGTATGAATGTATGTGAATGCATGGTGTGAATGTATATGTATGAATGTACATGTGTATACGGGTAAGTGTATATGTGTATCTGTGAGTGTGTATATTCATGTGTGTATGTGTGTGAATATGCATGTGTGTGTGTGTATGTGTGTGTTTTCAGACAAAGTCTCCTATATAACCCAAGCTAATTTTTAACTTACTTTGTAGCCAACCCTGACCTCAAACTCATGATATTCCATCCTCAGCCTTAAAGTAATGGGATTTCAATATACCTGTTTGATGCTATCAAGAAAATGAGACATTTCACTATTTTTCCCTACTATTTAACACCCACAATTGTAAAAAATATCATAAGTGTTAAATAAACAATGACATAATCATCAACAGAAGTTTTAAATAAGTTTTTTTAAACTTATTAAGAAGTCACATGTTATTGTTCCGACCTCCATGGTCAGCAGGCACATGTGTACACACGAAAAACACCATATATATAAAATAAAACAGTCTAAAAAATTTAACCAAACAATAAATAATAAGCACTCAAAGGAAAAAAAACAGGAAATTGGGATTTTATAACTAGTAGCAGACTTCTAATCATAGCAACTACTTCTTGAACTGTTACCATCAAATTGAGACTTTTGTACCACACCATGTTATGAGAACTAGGAGGCCTACATTCCCCTTCCAGGGAAGCAATGGGGAGAGTATTTAACAAGGAATATGGCAACAGTGATATTTGAAGATTAAAAATAACTATTTATTATTTTCGTGTGTGTGCCACATGGAGGACAGAAGAGGATGCTGTATCACCTGGTTCTGGTGTTACAGAAGGTTGCACATCGCCATATAGACGCTGGGAATTGAACCTGTGTCCTTTGCAACAGTAGGCAGTGCTTTTAACTGCTGAAAGATCTCTCCAACGTCTGAAGATGATTTTCATAAAAACTTCATACATCAGAAATGGAGAACGCTAATGAGATCATGCTATATACACTGTGTGTTGCGGCCCCACAGGTCTGTGGTATATAGTCTGATGCTATAGTCCTGATGGTAAGGGTACGCTGAGTTGGGATTTTGGCCAAGAGCACAAAGTGTGTCAATGAAAGCAACATTCTCATTACACCATCTGAGTCTACAGTCATATGGGCACTTAGGCAGTAAACCCAAGAAACAAGAGAGGCCAGACCTTAGGAACTGAGCCAAGGGCTTACACTCTAAGACCAATAACCTGTTGATTTTTGTTATAGAAACAAAGATAACAATTAGGAGGATACAGGGATTTAAAGAGACAGTTATCACCATGTTTGAATTCAGAAATTTCTTCCCCTTCCCCTTTCCCAGAGGAAAACAAGGACAATAGAATGGATTCCTACAAGATACACTAGGAAGAACAACAATATCAATCAACCAGATGCCCCAGAGCTCCCAGGGACTAAACCACCAACCAAAGAGTACACATGGAGAGACCCATGGCTCCAGCTGCATATGTAGCAGAGGATGGCGTTGTCAGGCATCAATGGGAGGAGAGGTCCTTGGTCCTGTGAAGGCTCAATCCCCCAATTTAGGGGAATGCCAAGGCAGGGAAGCTAGAGGAAGTGGATAGGTGGGTGGGAAGAACAACAATATCAACCAACCAGATGCCCCAGAGCTCCCAGGGACTAAACCACCAACCAAAGAGTACACATGGAGAGACCCATGGCTCCAGCCACACATGTAGCAGAGGATGGCGTTGTCAGGCATCAATGGGAGGAGAGGTCCTTGGTCCTGTGAAGGCTCAATGCCCCAGTGTAGAGGAATGCCAGGTCAGGGAGGTGGGAGGGAGTGGATGAGCAAGTTTCTGGAGGGGAAACTGGGAAAGGGGATAACATTTGAAATGTAAATAAAGAAAATATCCAATAAAAAAGGTTGGGACCTCATCAAACCGAAAACCTTCTGAATGGCAAAGGATTAGGTGGCAGGCTACTGAATGAGAAAAGATTTTTACCAACTACACATCTGATAGATAATTTTATTTTGTATTTTTATGGGATTTCTTTGTGTGTGACTATGTATACTTTTATGTCTGCATGTTTCTCGTACGTTTGACATTTTTTCAGTTTTTATATTCCTGTTCTAGTTCATTTTTATTTTATTTTATCTTATCTTATCTTATCTAAATTTACTTTTTTTAGTTGCTTGTTTGTTTTCCAATGAGAAAGAGAAAGAATGGGCGAGGATTTGGGTAGATGGGGAGGATCTGGAAGGAGTTGGAGAAGGGGAAATCATGATCAGAATATATTGTATGAAAAATCTATTTTCAATAGTAAAATATCAACTGAAAAAATACACTATCTGAGAGTTGTCCTCTCCATGGTATTTGAACACCACCCAGAGAATGTAATGTGGGAGCTGTTAGCATCCCAAAAGTAGAGAGTTTTGATTAGAAATTGACGTCGGGGAAAGGTTGATAGAAAATCCTGGAAACAAAAAGAAAGACTAAACTAGATGACCACCAAGTCTGCAATCCAAACTTAGGCAGCCGGAAGAGACTATTAATGATTAGCATGAGTCAACAGATACGAAGTCTGCCATTAGATCACTCACAAGCCCTTCTGGTTGTTCTCTGCCTGGTTGTACTCCGGAGTGCAACTGCCTGTTGAGATTAGGTGAGATCTGCCCTGGAGCTTGGCCTTCCTAGGGAATTCAAGAGGGTGAGGGTCTGTTAAAAGCGAATGTGCACAAAATGTTTGGGTCCTATTTAAAAAGCTAAGATTCTAACGGCCCTTGTCCCTTTAAACGTAAAATGGCTCCAGAGCCAGTGCGTCACGGTTTCTGGGTTTTACTGGAGCTCCTACATAAAAGAGTCGACGCAATACATGTGGACATAATCAGAACGAGGCTGGTAGAGGCCGAGGGGGGATGAAATCCATGTGAAACAAGCTTGAGAAAACAAAAGCACTTGGGAGGACCCAAACACAGAAAGCTAGCCCCGCAGCCTAAGTTTCCAGGACTCCGAGGTTGCCTCTGCAGTGAGTTTTCTTGAGAGAATGGATGCCCAAGTAAGACCGGTGAGACTCATCATCAAGGGCCTGTGTTTATACAAACTTATAAACACGCCGTTTGGCTTTGCACGGGAGGGAACATCATTCAGAGAATGAAAGCTTGTTTAGAATGCAGAATAGCTCTGTGCTCCTGGTCGCCCCCTCCTTACCCATCCCCCAACAGAGAGCAGCAGGAACTTGGGGGTGGCTCTCCCTCTTTACTCCGCCTGGGGGAGGGGAGGTGTCTGGCATCGGCTCTCCTTTCTAAAGACTTCCTTCTTCAGTAGGTCTGGTATCCAACATCTCCAAGGCAGACGATGCAATTTACTTCACCCTCCATCCAGTGGATAACTTGGGCTGGAAACAATATCTGTGTCAGCAAGCTTCATGTGCTTCTAATTAGCCTGGAGAAGAGCTGTGCTTAGATCAAATGCCCAGTCCTCATCCAGTAGCTATGATTGGGGTCGTGGGGTCATAGCGAGTAGAATCCAGTAACCCATGGAACTGAGAACGTGCAGCCTCCTAATGTCCTCTGTGGCTGCCCCTTGTGTTCTTTCTCAAGCTCATGTCCTTCTGACCAGGCATTAAATTCAAAGTTTCCTTGAGGCTAAGGGCCTGTCCTGTGCTTTTTTTTTCCAAAACCTTCTTCCTCTTTATGATCTCTGCCATGTCTATTACTGCAGTTCCTGGGTGTGGTTTTTACAGGCACGGACTAATGGTTTTCAAACATAATACCTCTTGCATAGGCCTCTCCTTTGGAACCCAGGTCTGATTCTCGTTGCCAACTTGACATTTATGTCTCAGAGGCATCTCGGATGTTCTATACTTAACATACTGTTCTACCTCACTCCTGCCTGTTTCCTAGGACATGTCTCCTTGGTGAATAACATTTTGTGGCCATTCAGTTGCAAGAGTCATAAACTTATGAAGTCATCATCAATAAACCCTCTACTTCCACTCCACTTTCAAACTAGCATCTTGCAGTGTCCATCTCATTTTCCCAGCATATTTTTCCTACTCTCGCGGCTATGACCCTACTTCGCACTCCAATCATTACTTTCCCGGTGCACTGCAGCTGTCCACACACTACCCCTTGCCTAGTTTGGCTTCTTCTCAATCCATTCTCAACGCTACAACAACAGTGTAAAGGTCTGCTCTCAAGGCGCCTTTCCCTTAAAATCCCCCCAAGTTCCTCCTAAAACTGAGAAAGCACCTTTCACGTGACCCCCACATGCCTAGCCCAGCACTGTCCAGCTTACCTTCATTTTGCATGGTGTGCTTTGTTCTAGCTACATTGGCCTCCTTTCAAAGCCTTGAGTATGCAAGATTCTCTTTTGCTACAACTTATTTTTCAATGAGCCTACCCTGACAAGCAAAGCTCGCCACTGTATTTGCTTCCTGATAGCTCCTACCAGTGGTCATGATTTAGCTTTGGCTGGTTGCTGCCTCTGCCTGGGTCCTTTGAGAGAGGTTCATGGGCTCGCATAGTATTTAGAAAGGCTACATAAAGTATAAAATTATTATGGGTTTATGTTTGTATTTACTTCCTCCTCAGATTTGAATATTTATTTATTTGTATCAGCTAAGGTCATGCCTATCCATTTACTAATATATATATATATATACACATATGTATATATACATATATACATATATACATATATACATATATATCCAGAGCCTGGTGTCTGCAAAGTATTGAAGAATATGTTTTGGATGGAGGGATACATGGTTATACAGATGGGTGTATGTATGTATGTATGTATGTATGTATGTATGTATGCATGTATGCATGGATGGATGGATGAATGGATGGATACATGGACACATGGATGGATGGGCGGGTGGATGGATAAGTAGGTGGATGACCAAATATTTAAGAAATCACCACTGGCAATATTCTTAGGCATATGATTACAAAAATTACACCATTTCTGATTTAGGAATGTCATGGTCCACTTTGGGTCATTAGAATAAAATCCAGATTAAGTAGTTTCTAAACACCACTTCTTAAGGTTCTGGAGGCTAGGAAGTTCCAGACAAGGTCCACATGCAAACAAAATAGCAAATAGTAACCAACAATTAACATTAAATAACCGTTTAAACTTTTGTAACGCAAAAGGCACAAAGGATTAAGGTTTTGAATACAGGAGGACCTCTGCTATCTACCACAAAGTAGTGTCCAACAGGTTATGCAAACATCTGGCTGTGAAATAGAGAAGAAATGCTAAAATAAAAATAATGAGCATTCTCATTAATAACTCTGAATACAACAGAACCCTGCCAAATAAGGCAATGCGTTATCAATTTTTCACTTCTCATACTAAAAACCAATCAACTGAATGAGAACAGTCAGTGTTGGTTTAAGTGTTGGGGAAATTGGCCACTTGTGTAATATGTGCAGTGGCAGGGAGAGAAAATCCGGTCAATAGCACTCCAGCTAATCTGGGAGGACAAGTGTCCACATTCCAAATACTTACATCATTTGGCGTTTCAAATTACAAATAAATAATCGGAAAAGTATGGAGAGCATTGCAGCTGACGATAATTTCAATAATGTTGATAGCAGCACAACCCACAGACAAACTAAACCTGCAATAATAAACTGGTTAGAAATTTATTAAGTAAATCTAACTTGTATAAAATTATACATTTAGGATCATAAAGCACTTGTGAGTTGTTGGGTAAAATAGATATTTTGCTACATATTTGGTAGTTTTCAAAACAGTATCTACCTAGCAACACATATTTATAGATGTGCCCTAACATGTCCCTAGAAAGTCCACACCACAGAGCAGTGGCTATTTCTGTGCAGTGAGACTGAGTGGTCTGCACCTCGGTTCTTTCCTAGATTCTGAGTACTCTTGGGATAGAGCTGGATGGCTGTAAAGTGAGTGTATAGTGTTTAAGTCACAATGGGAAGTTACTCTTCTGCTTCAAGCTCTAGCCCACGACTTCAGCTAGTGGGATGACTCTAACACGCCATCTAGTGCTAAGAATGTGATTCTCAAGTATTCCAATGTACAATTCTAGAGTCAGCAGGAACAAAACAAATACTTCTTTTAAAAAAGAAGGTCCGGTGACAGGCCCAAAGTGGGATCCAGCTCAAGGAGAGGCCCCAAGACCTGATACTATTATTGAGGCTATGGAGGGCACACAAAAAGGGACCTATCGTGACTGTCTTCCGAAAGACCCAGCAAGCAGCCGAGTCAGATGCAGATATCTACACCCAACCAATGGACAGAAGCTGCTGACCCCTCTGGCTGAATAAGGGAAAAGCTGGATGAAGCTAAGGAGGAGGGAACCCTGTAGGAGAACCAGAATACTCAATTAACCTGGTCCCCAGAGATCTCTTAGACACTGGGTCACCAACCAGGCAGCATACACCAGCTTCCATGAGGCCCCCAACACATATACAGCAGAGGACTGCGGCTCTGTGTTCAGTCAGAGAAGATGGACCTAACCCTCAAGAGACTGGAGGCCCCTGGGGAGTTTAGAGGTCTGGTAGGGTGGGGACATCCTCATGGATACAGCGGGATGGGGAGAAGGTATGGGATGTGGAACAATAAGAGGGTGGGCTAGGAGGGGAATAAAACCTGAAGTATAAAAACTTAAATAAAAGAAGGAATAAAAAATGACTAAAAGACTGAAATAAAAAAATAAAAATGAATTTTAAAAAGAGATTGAGAATTCATGGGAATGCAAATGTTGGTCAGATCTCAAGCTATAATTGCTAACAGAACTTATGGCTCAGGCTGTTATTTCTGTTCAGTAATAGAAGCTTGACAGGACCATAGAAGTGTATCCCAGAGCTCAGTGGTTAAATACTTAACACAGGTAAGGAAAAGCTGTGACTCTCCACCTGCATCCTTACCACACCGCACACATGCACATCGTCACCATCATCTACACGTGTCAAGAATCAACCAATTTCCATGAAATGTTACAGAAACAAAAGATCTATCAGAAGGTCCACCCAAAACTTTCCACAGGCAAAAATGTTGACCAGCAGATTTATTTGAGGAAAGTTGATGTTACGTTTATACTTTAGCTCAAAGAACAGTTGGAAAGAGCTTGGTCAGGGTTACTAACGCTAGACATCAATCAAGCAGATACACGTATGGTATGCCAGAACCTCTATGCTTGACTTTTTAAGGCATTTGTAAGCTAACTGCTAGGAAATAACAGTATTTAACAATAGCTCTGCTGTCCAGAAGTTTAAGAAACTATTTGAAAAAGAATCAAATCATGTATCAGGTAACATGTATCAGTTACAGTCAAATTTCTCTACCACACAACTAATCATTTGATTTCTAGAAGTTTATCTTGGAGAAATATTACATTATCCGACATATATAACTGATAGATTAGAAACCACCTAGATGATCAAATGTCAAAGTTCGTTAAATGAAGAAATGCCCATGCGATAGAACACTATGTAGTCTTATAAAATGATTAATCAAAGACCTTTTAATAGATTTTTGCAAATAGCAAGAATTTCAGGAAAGATAAGAAACTGGCGAACTAATTTTTTGGCTTTTTGGGGTTTTTCTGTTTATTTGTTTTTGTTTTTGTTTTTTGTTTTTGTTTGTTTCTGTCTGTGACAATAAGAGAAATGTAGAAACTCTTCTGCGTTTAAAGCAATCACAAAGGTTTCCAATCTGTCCTCTCAGTGACTCTACTGAAAAGCAGGAATCAGTTACATGAGGTGCGAGCCATGGCTCACAGAATTCCTTAACGCAAGCCCCAACACATTAATGCACACATAGAAAACCAGGCTCTCCCCTGGTCTTCAGAATGGAAGTTGGCAGACAATGAACATAAGTGTAAGACATCAACCTACATTACTCAGAATGAGGACAATCTAAGTAAGTGTGCAAAATATGACAACGGTCCGTCTTCTGTCATAGACCTAAATACCCAGGTGTTGTTACTCGAACCCTCAAATCCAGGTTTTTAAGTATGTTAGTGCATTGACTGTCCAGGCAAGTCTTACTTTCCCTTTTATGAAAGTGGCAATTTGCTGATCCTATAACGACTCTTTTCAGCCCTAACAGATTTGCACTGACCCTTCTGTGCCTAATTGATCAGAATTTTACATGCCCTTGCCAAAGAACTAAGATATGGTTCCATTTGCGATGGAAATTGGCTCTTCAGACCCCAAACTGGCAGTCAGCCAGGAAGCAGGGCTAAACAGAAAACACTAAAGTTTGTCTTCCCAGCAGAAGATCTTTGATCTCTTCTTGCAGTCCCCTTACCCATAAACCACAGCCTCACCTGGCCCAACATAACGCAGATAATACGTCCATCCACAGCCTACATTCATTTACCAATGCGAATTGAATGTGGTCTGTGTGGGAGCTGTGCCAGGGATAGAACAGAGGAAAATCACTCAGAGGTGAAGCCCTCCGTGGGCTTAGAGAACACCAAGGAGAAAGGGATAGGTGGTAGTAGGCAAAGAAAACATGAGCACCACAAGAGCTGCCTGGCAGCGGAGGATAGGAAGACCTCCTGGGGGAAGCTCTATTTCAAGAGTAAATGCAGAAGGCTGGGTAATGATTAATTAGGAAGAAGACTAGGGAAAGCAGTGAGGATTTAAAGCCCCCAAAAGCCAATGCACCCTAATCTTAGTTAGAAGTAGCCTTGGATGATAGGACTCGGGGTGGGGGTGAGGGTAGGGTCACTGGGCCCATGGGAACAAATAATAATTTTGGTCTTTGCCCAAAAGTCAGAGATGCACTCAGAAATCTCTACCTCTAGCTTCTTCCCACCTTATGGAAGAGCCAGTGTATAGGAAAGTTTGTTGCCATGGCCACTGTACTCATGAACTCAGGGCAGCTGTGGATCTGCACAAAGGTTTGAATGAGATTGGGACTGTGTGTCATGAGATGGGAAAGGGTTTATGAGGTACCATCTCTCTCTAGAGCCTTCTGAGTTAATGGAGGCTCTGGTAAAAGGTGCTGCTCCCTTCGAAGAGGTAGCCACTGGATAAGTTGCCCATGTTGTAGCAAACAACCTTCCAGTCAAGATCATGCAAGCAGCCCAGAGTCAATTCAGCGGATCACACAAGGGAAAGATAAAGGAAGAAGACTTCTTGGGAAGAAAAAGCGTTTTGGTAGGAGAAGAAGAGTAGATCCAGGCTAGTTGTGGGATGTAAAACTGACAAAAATTCATTATGTACACATATGAATCTGTCAAAGAATAAAAAAATAAAAAAGACATTTTTAGAAAGCATTGCATTTTGTGTTGTCTTTGTGAAATGAATTGGTTTAATTCAATGAAAACTAAAGTTGATTCCAGCCACAAACTTGTACATTTTACATGGTCTACTATTTACTTATGCCTTAGTCATTAGATTATTAGGATCTGATGATCAACCAGCCACTCGTTCTTACAGAAATTTAAATAATTTACACAGCGATGTCAGTCTTCCTAAGAATCCGACAAAGCACAACTAGTCAACGGCAGAGGATCAGATCATTGACTGCAACCGCTCGCTACTCTCTGTTTCCTGGGCAGAGAGTACTATGCAATCAAATGAGGGGGATTTCAGCCACAAACCCAACAAACTAAGGCTTCCAGCGCAAGACTTATTTGGGGTGATACTGACATCACTCGAGTGTTTGCAGTTCTCCACTCACAGCCTTCGCTTTCAGCAAAGTAGGTCCTAAGAGCAAAGAACAAAATCTTTAGTGTCTGCGTCGCTTAGTAAAATATTCTTTGAAGCTTCTACAATTTACCATGTTTTCTTTTTAACTCCAACTAAGTCTTTTTGTATGGTTTTTAAAGGCGCTTGGTCAGCTGCTTATTTCTACCTGTTTTCTAATGTTTCATCAAAAGTAAGACAGCAAAAGTGTTCAGAGACAGCTCAGAGGAAAGTAAACTTGGCTACAGATGTCACCGTGACATAAATAATCACCAACCATCTACTTTTAAAGGTGGTCTTGCCACCAGACTCAATAGAATTTATTTCAGAAAATGTGTCCTATATGAACAACGCAATAAGTTTGGTAAAATAACATTTCATTTCTTCCTGTAGAGTGAACTCATTGTGTATCTCAAACAAGGACTCAGGGTTTGAGATGAAATTGAAGGCCAAACAATTTTCTTCGATTTTCAATTTTGCTCTTAGTGGTTGGCTCCTCGCTTACTGCTTTTGTTTGGCAAAGGAGAAAGACTATCTCCTCTCTGTTAAAGAATCTGAAAGTTAAAGTTCACAAAGTGGTGACTTTTCCAGATGTAAGGAAAACTGGAGGAATATATTGGCTAGAATGAAAATACCACTTCTCTTTAGAAGATGGGTGATATTTTGAAATGCACAATGGACTTTCAGCATGAAGGGGGCACAGCAAAGATTGCTGAGCCCTCATCTCCAAATTTTGATCATACTTTCGCATGGGCTAGTTGGATTTTTTTTTTAAATTCTGCTTGTGTGTGTGTGTGTGTGTGTGTGTGTGTGTGTGTGTGTGTGTGTGTGTGTGTGTGAGAGAGAGAGAGAGAGAGAGAGAGAGACAGAGACAGAGAGAGACAGACAGAGAGAGAGAGAGAGAGAGAGAGAGAGAGAGAGAGAGAGAGAGGAGCAGGGGCGTGTGTGACTTTGAAATGTAGGTCCTTGTGGAAGGAAGAACGGCAGATGACACCACTGGGGATGGTGAAGACCAGCAGCTGCCTGTGATGACTTCTGTCAAGATGAGAACTGTTGGGGTTGGGGATTTAGCTCAGTGGTAGAGCGCTTGCCTAGGAAGGGCAAGGCCCTGGGTTTGGTCCCCAGCTGGAAAAAAAAAAAAAAAAAAAAAAAAAAAAAAAAAAGATGAGAACTGTTCACAGTGTGGATTCTCAAGGTACCCAGCCAGGCCTTCCATCCTCTTATGTAAATTACTTAGGCTATGGTACCCCTCAGATAGGTCTCCACGCTCCAGACTCTTTGAGAAATACACCTAATACCACCTACTTATGGGATTATTCTAAAAGCTGAAGTGAGATGTGTGTGGTTTTGGAGACAGGCAGTCACATAGGGGGCAATCAGTGCTTACAGCACTATCTGCAGCCATGTCATATATGGCTAGGACGATGTCTGGCACCGTAAATGGAAAGCTTTAATGGTAGGCACTACACTATTCTTCACCAAGGGGAATGAGCAATATCAACTAGGGCAAACAACTTAAAAGGGAATTCTTGAAACACTTGAAACACAGTGCTTTTGGGGAAGATGATATAGAATTCTGATTTTGCTATTAAAAATTCAGTATTTCAGGGTAAATCATCAAGAACATGTGATTCTTCTATACATTAACCTATAATAAGCATGCAACACACTGACATATTCACTCTACAAACACCTTAAATATATTTGAGTTTGACACACCCTGTGCAGCTGGCCATCTCTCCATTGTACAATTAAAACACAATATTTCAGCAATATAAACCATCTTTAAGAGAAAAGTCATCACTCCTGTAATGGTCTCTTCTGCCAGAAGAAAAGCAAATTTCTTATTTTAGACGTGGGTGATTGATGGGAGATGATGAGTCTATACTACATAATTTAATAATAATGACCTCATGTACATCTATATATAGAAAATAACCTGAATTTGGAAACTAGTAAGTACCCATCTCAAGTCTGCTAGAGTAGCATTTTGGGGGGATATTGATTTTGAAAAAGGGAGCTCCTTGGGCATTTAATGACAGATGAAAAAAGATTACAAATAGAAATATGAGACGAAAGTGATAGGAATGTGCCATCCCATTCCTATAGAAAAAAATGTGCTGTTTATTTTAAAGCTTGATAACCTAAAAGTGGGGTTGGATTAAGCAAATTTCTGTTTTGAAAATGTATAATAAACATTATTTTAATTCCTCCCAACATCAGTTTTATCATTCTAAAGGTGCAGAATTAGAGATTAAATGTTAAGCTTTATTTAAATACCCTATGGAGAAGTATTTTAAATCTCCACCGTGAAGCCATGCTAAACGTAAAGTGTATACTGCTAGTTAGTTCATAATGATCTCTTCAAGAAGTGAATCCTATTTGGAAACGTTAGTCACAGAAGTTGTGATCCTTTGTCATTTCTATCAAAGGTAAACTGTGAAAGTTCAGAGGTAAAAATAAGGACTAAACTCTTGTTACAGTAGAGTTTCTTGAAAAAAAAATCTAAAATGTTTAAACATCGAGTTATAATCATGTTTCAGTTAAAGCATTTCCTAAGCCATTAGCATCACTTGTGAAAGAGTTGAAGCACCCATGAAGAAGATTCCCATGTGTGACTACAGTCCCCCAATGTTCTGTGAAGAAGAGAGAATTTTCAAGTAAGATGGGCCTGCTGCTCTGTAAAGTGACAGCGAGAGATCCTTTCGCACTTTGAAATGGTATTTGACAGCTGAGCAATCAAATACTTGGGAATGCTTATAACTCCGCCCAAGGGTGTCTTTAGGTTTTGAACCTAAACATGAAATCACTATCAGGAAAACCATTTAAAAGTGTGCAGAATAAATGGGTCAAAGCATAAAGTGATTTCTACTGCTGCTGTGGCTGTTGTCATTGTCATCGTCATCATCACCATCATTGTCATCATCATCGTCGTCGTCGTCATTGTCATCGTCATCTGAAGTGAGCATTTTTCTCAACATTCTCTTCAATGTGTTTTAGAGCAATGGTTTCCATCCAGTGAGTTTGATCCCTTTGGGGGACAAACAACCCTTTCACAGCAGTCGCATATCAGATATCCTAAATATCAGATATTTACATTACAAGTCATAACAGTAGCAAAATTACAGTTATGAAGTAGCAACAAAAAATAATTTTATGGTTAGAGGTCACCACGACATGAGGAACTGTATTAAAGGATCACAGCATTAGGAAGGTTGAGGATCACTATTTTCGAGGAACTAATGAAAGGAAAAGTCAAGTAACTAAATATACCCACCAAAAAGAAACTAATAGAAAAAAATGTCTGAGCAGGCGATTCACACACACACACACACACACACACACACACACACACACACACACACACACACACAAAGAAATATAATCAACACATGAATTAACTTCATCCTCAGTCATGATTAGAAATACAAGTTCCTGATTCTTCCTATACGACAGATAAGCATCCAAAAAATAGAGAACTTCTGTACACTGGTAGTGAGAACACAAAAATGTCAGTGGAGCCCAAACCCTAGCATAAAATCACAGAACTCTGAAATCTGAGACAGGAGGATTGCCATTAGTTTGAAGCTACCTTGGGCCACTTATTGAGATGCCATATAAAATAGATGATATGTAGATAGATAGATAGATAGATAGATAGATAGATAGATAGATAGATAGATAGATAGATAGATAAATGGAAGCTAGAAATTAAAGTCTATCTATCTAGTGGACTGCTGTGCATTTGAGGGTAGAAGAATCAGAGGGAAAAATTGTCTTTTTGTAGAACTTAAGCTACCTGAGCAAACACCTACTTTATATGAAGGCTATCTATTTTAATCAACAGGTTACCCTGATAATTAGTTAAATCTGTGAAGGAATAGTATTTGAAATTTAGTTTTAATGCAGTCATTTTAAATACCCATGCAAACGTAATATTCAAAAGCTTTCACAAAGCTGTACACTTTGGAAGAATTCTGATGGTTGTCATAGGAAGCTTAGCACCTGCATTCTATGTTGCTGGAGAAGAGGCTCCTCTCAGCCATAATGGTTGCCACAAAAGAGCTCTAGGTTCTCTCTCTAAGGCAGACAAATCACATAACCATTTGTAGTTGGGAACAGTGTTGTGACAATTGATGACATTGTGATCTGCTCTCCTGCTACCAATTAAAAAGTGGATTAGACACATAGTCTGCTGGGACAAACACTGTCCCTGGGGCCTCCACGGCATCTAGCCCAGAAGCCTTTACTTCTGTTCCTAAGTCCTCTGCTTTCCTTTTCAATGGCATGAGCAAGAGTATGAAACTATGGTAAAGTTCCTGAAAGTTCTCTACACTGTATCATGAATCAATGAAGAGGAAAAACAAACTCTTTCAAACCCACAACTAAGCAGTGAATTAGCTATTAATTTAACTTAAAAGTTACCACAAACGAGTGGCTAGTCATTCTCTCTGTCATTTCCTGAGCAAACGTTTATCAAGTGCCTATGAAGTATCGAGCACTACCCTGTATGCTGGGGGCCCAGGTTCTAACCTAGAAAAGGCTTGCATGTACATACATTGAAACAAAGAAATGTATAACTTTGGAAAGTAGCAGGACAAACGAATAGGATGAGGGTCTAGAGAGCAGGTAGAACAGGTCTCCCGGAGACGTGACATTCAGACAGAGATCTGACAAAAGTACTGACTGGGCAGTTCTGGCAGAGTAACCACCCTATCAGGGACAATCCAGGATTATGACATATTTAAAGTCTGACGCCACTGAGTCAATAGAAGGGACATTCCAACAACATCCTGCGTAGATGTTTGTTCTGAATGGACGAGACTTTTGGTAGTGCTTGCCTCTACACAAACAGAAAGAAGGCTGGAATTTAAAGCACACATTTTACTTATTTTGTATTATTAGTAGATACAACTTTTATTCTAAATTCTAGGTTAACCCAAGAAACAGCAATTTGAGTCTTTTAAATTTTGTGTTTGTGCATGGGGAGGGGAAGGCACTTTGGGTTCAGTTCCCAGCAGCCCAGGGTAGTTTCATAACCATCTGTGACTCTAGTTCTAGGGCTTTCTTACAGTGTCTGAAAGAACCAGGCTTACATGTACTACACATACATACATACATACATATATACATACATACATACATACATACATGCAACAAAACACTCATACACATAAAATAATAAATATACAAAATCCAAAACCACAATGACCTATGCAATTCCCCATTTCTGAACTCATCATTACAAATACACTATTTAGCAGAACCATACACATTATTGATTCTGCCCCACACTCAGGTAACACACCTAAATTTTAGCTTCCTACCCCGAATGTCCATATTTAGAACAAGACTTTTCTATAGTACAGCCAGCACCTCATTAAGGAAGCAAAGAGGTGCGTGATCCCAGACTTCTGGGACATCGTTCAGTGTGTGTTTTTGAATGTTAGCCACTGGGAAAATTCAGACACACGAGGGTCCAGCATGCTGACTGGTACATCGATGGTCCTAAAATTCACGATGAAGAAACAGTGTTGTCTTTGACAAATGTGAAGGGAATGATCAGAGGTACATAGTGAAAGATGAGTTTTTCCAAAAGAAAAGAGAAGCCTTCCAGAAGATGAAGGCAACACACGCAAAGGCCTGACCCCAGGGAAACAAACCGTGTGGTATTCTGGGTAGGATAAGAGGTTGTTTATGACAGCTCCATTCAAGATTATAAAATGAGAGAGAAATCAAATTAATGTGAAAATTGATATAAAGTTGCCTAACGTTATGCCTCACATAGAGTAAATCCTCAACAACTATTGATTAATTCTGGTCTATCCAACATATCACTGGTAGGTGAAGAAATTAAAATTTCGGTTTTCTAGGCTGGTACAATATAGTGACTTATTGTGGGGAGGGGACAGTCACAGACAAAATATAAATTAATAGACTTGGGTTTGAATAAAACTGTATCAAATTTGTGTATGGTCAATATTCGGTTATGTAACCCTATTATCAATTAGGGGCTTCCAAGATTTCTGTCCAGGGCATGACTGGAGTGCAAGCCCAAGGGCATTTGTGATAATAGCTTGTGTCTCACCATGGCTGTGCTGTGTTCACACTGCAGGTATGAGGCGTACTCCATCTGTGTTTTAGAAGAGTGATATGGCACAAACATGAACAAAAGAAGGCCAGGAACAAAACCAGCTTTTCCTTCTATTATATGTCCCGCTAGTGTAAACATCGATGTGAAGAATAAAATAAAACAACACCATCATAATCCTTAAAGTTCCAGGGTCACATAAAATTAAATGATCTCATAGCTAGGAAAGGGAAGTATGTTCAGTGTTATTTAGCTGATGAATGGATATCAAAAATGTGTGCACACACACAATGGAATTCTATCCACCTACAAAGAAAATAAATCATGCAATTTCCAGAGAAGAGGATAGAACTAGAAAATGTTGCATTAAGTTAAGTGACTTTCAGATCCAGAAAGACGAACACCACACATTCTCCCTTACTTGTGGATCCTAGCTGTCAGACTTCAGATGTGAGTATAAAATCTGGAATAACCACAAAAACCATGAGAGTAAAAGACACCATGCAAGCAAAGGGGAGGGAAGCTCTAGAGAGGGGGACAGAAGGACACGGTACTATGAAGGGAGGATTAGAAAATTGGGGGAGGGGCTTTAATTGAAGAGGAGGGAGGGAAGGCAGCACAGAAGAATAGGAGGGGGAAGAGATAAATAACATTAAGGATGTTTGAAAAATCCATATGAAATAATATTTTATGTTTACCAAAATTACACATATTTAAGTATATACATATATACATACATAGTTTTATATACATACACATATATGTACACATACATATATAAATTATGTATACATTATATATATGTATATGTATGTATAATAAATGTATGTCTAGATAAAATGAAGTTGGTGATACTGCTCCCTCCAAAAGCCATAAACTCTCTCACAAAAGTCTACTACCAAGCATGAGAATTTCAACTTTTTAATCATGGGAGTCCAAGAGATACACCCAAACAATATAGGTTATATTTCTTCTTCTTCTTCTTCTTCTTCTTCTTCTTCTTCTTCTTCTTCTTCTTCTTCTTCTTCTTCTTCTTCTTCTTCTTCTTCTTCTTCTTCTTCTTCTTCTTCTCCTGCTCCTCTTTTCCTTTTTACTCTTCCTTCTCCTCTTCCTCACTCTTCTTCCCCCTCTCTCCTCCTCCTCCTCCTCCTCCTCTTCCCTCTCCTCCTCCTCCTCTCCCTCCTCTTCCTCCTCCTCCTTTAATTCAGTGATCTCTAGGTTTAATACCAATGCAAAGATTAAAAGAACTAAGAGCCTTAAGACCTTAAGTTGGGGGATGTATCCTGTGGAGGTCAGAGACAAAGGGCCACTAGTCTCATCTTCCACCTTTGGAATAAGTAGAAATGAATCTTTGTGTGATGTTGGTGAATGAGGTGGCAACTAGGAAACCCCTGTGACTGACAATAATTTCACTTTTCTGAGATCATGACTTTGTACATAGAATGAGGAATTGCTAGTTACACCTCGGAGTTTTCTCTTCAATGGCAGCCAAGTAATGGAGGCCAAGCCACATAGTGCTGGATTTAAATCCGCCATTGCTTGACAAGAATGGAAAGCAGCTGAGCATGGTGACAGCTGACACCTGCGTAACCCCAGCACCTGTGAGGCTAAGGCAGAAGAAACACGAGTTCAATACCAGCTTGAGCGACAAGACTTTCTCAAGGACTGAAGGAGGCAAGGAAAACTTTTGTCTTGTTTGATGGGCACTTTATCTGTTGCAGTAGAAGGAGAATGATAATAACATGGAACCGGCCTCCTAGAAGATGTGATTTATTTCCTAGCAAGAACAGGGACATCAAGCTAGACAAGACTGCAATAAACATTATAAAGTATGTAAATATGTATTTGCACTCAGTTTGGATCTTTTCAGGTTCTAGTTCCTTTGTACCCCAAAAACCCACATTACATGCAATAGTGCAGTGTTTAGGGTGACCAAACTTCACAAGACCAAAACCAAGAGTATTCCAGACAAGGGGAACAACTGGTTACATTAACTGTTAACCACTTACTGAGGAAAAAGCAAATAGTAACATGGCCACAGACAAGTTATGCCCGCCTAGAAGCCTGATCCTATAACTGGATTCCCTAGTACAGAGCCAAGCAAAGTTTAGAGCAAGGGAAGAGGAAACCGATACCTGCATTCCTGGAGGTTTTCTGGTTTGAGTCCAGTGATCCCCAAGATCCAGCTGCAATTTTACCCTGTCAGTTATATAAAACACTGCTGTATTGTGTGAGCCTCTAGCATAGCTCAGAAATAGAGCACGCAATAACCATGCAAGAGACCTATGCACTGTAAAAATAAGCTCATAAGTGAAAAAAGACAGACTATAAAAGCCACTTGTGTAACAACTTGGGTATTTGTTTCTGCTGTTAGTTTCCAATATTCAGAACTAAAATAACTTTGATTACTGTTATACCTATCAATATGCCTTCTGAATAATTGAAGAAATTTTAATCACATGCCCTACTCACGGTGGGTCACTAGTATTGTATTGGGCACCAAGGGGAGAATTATTAATAGTTTCTGGAGCAGTGGCAAGGTCCATTAATGCTTCAGAAAGCAGCACGCTAATGGAAAGTGCTGCCTAGTTTCCAATTTTCTTGGTTAATGAGCACATTTCACTCTAAGGCCAACAATGACTAGCTCAGATTCCCCGGTGCTGGGAAAGTTCTGATCTAAGTGCTGTCCTGGTCTGTTTTGAAATCGCAAGCACAGATAAAGGGCTTATATTTTCAGACCTTAAAACAGGTTTGGAAACTGAAATTACACAAAGGGCAAATTTTAAAAAAAGTTGTTATTCCAAAAGTCTTAAGTCCAGGATGTGGCAATTGGTAATATACTGTAGGTTAGTAAGAGAGACAATGAGGGAAAAGGACATCTGGGGACATGTGGGTTTTGAGGTGAACCATGCTCAAGTTTTCCTGATCTAAGTCCACTCCCTGGAACTGGTTGTTGGTCATCTTCCTCTTCTCATTGGGTTTGAAGATTGACAAGCAAATGCCCCGATGACAGAGAAAATCCAGCATGGATAAGAGGGCTGATTCCCTGTCTAGAGAAGTAATGGAAGCAACACCATGAGTAAATAATAACCAACCTTGACTCTCACCTCTTCCCTTAATGTTCCAAGCCTACTCCATAGACTCCTCTCTTATTCATAGCAGTCACCTCTTAACTACCCTCTCTTCATTCTCTTAGAGCTCCCTACACCATCACCAATGCAAACAGCCAGTGCTATTATTTTTGAAACTAGAGACAAGATTGTATCATCCTTGTTTTAAAACACCAACTCCCTATAACACTTGAAACAAAATCCTGACTCCTATGGTGGTGTATCTAATAAAACCCTACCTAATTTTGCTATCGCTGTTGTTATTCTCTGTCTCCCTCACTGAAGTAAGATTCATGCGGCTATAATTTTGTCTTCTTAAACAATGCTGTGACCATTGGCTCCTGCCACATGGTAAAACTAAGAAGGAATCAGAGAACCAGTGAATGGAGACTGAAGAAGGACACGAAGCACACCTGGGTTTAAGCGACGGTTCTTCCAGTGCTAAGCTGCACTCTTTTTAATAAGCTAATTCCCTGATGCCCATATCATCTTCATCTCTAAACCAAGCACCATTGTTTTTATCCTTCAAAGTGTCTTTGAAGAGTAATAGGGTGAAAAGTCTCCTAAGATAGTGATCTACACAGTAGATATCCAACGTACTTTCTTTCTCCCTCAGTGAGCTCTTCTCCATTCAGGTAAAGTAGAATCAGGAACCACTGGAGTCTCCAAAGTCTTGTATCATGAGTGTATACACTCACTCAGGTACCTTCTATCACCCTTCAGGAGCCTTCCCTGCCCCTGTGTAAGCCTCTAAAATGCAAACATTCCAGGAAGAATATATTCATCAGCATTCGAATAAACTCACATTTAAAATTGGCTCTTCTGTCCCAAGAGACCATGCAAGAGGGCACAGGAAGCAGAAAGAAAGGGCGTCTATGAGCAGCTCCCCAGGTAAATGAAGAGTTTATGCAGTTTACAATGATATCCTGAAATAGAAGTCATGGCCCAGTCTCCAGAGAAGAAAGACCTGGCTTGAGGAAGAAAGCTCTATCTAAAAGACTGACATATCTCAGGGACTTGTTGCTCCCTAATCAGTGGATATTCGTGCTGGGAAACTCCCGAGTGGTTGAACTAAAAACAATCTGGGAATTATTGCATCACACCTGTGAATGAGTATATCAGGATGAAGCAGTCCACGCCTCTGATGTTGCTACCTTTCATCTCACACCTCCTTGTTACCCTGAACTGCTTTCCAACTCTGTCTCCTCTGGCATCACAGATTTTATAACCTAAAAAAAGAAAAAGAAGAGAAAGAAAGAGAAAGAAAGAAGAGGAAAGAAAAGAGAAGAGAAAGAAGAAAGAGAAGAGAAGAGAAAGAAGAGAAGAGAAGGAGAGAAGAGAAGAAGAGAAGAGAAGAAGAGAAGAGAAGAGAAGGGAGAAGAGAAGAGAAGAGAAGAGAAGAGATGAGAAGAGAAGAGAAGAGAAGAGAAGAAAAATGCCAGGGCTCTATGATTTTGGAGAGGAGGTGGGGAGAGCAGGAAAAGCTCACCAGATGTCTAATAGTCTGTGATCCTACAATACTGGGCATTTCCAAAGAGCACCTTGTTATACATTTAATCTTCCTTGATGGCAGCCTGCCTGCCTGCCTTCCTTCCTTCCTTCCTTCCTTCCTTCCTTCCTTCCTTCCTTCCTTCCTTCCTTCCTTCCTTTCTTTCTTCCTTCCTGCACACCTCTATCCAACACCTTTAACCCAGAGAGGCTTTTAAAGTGAAAAGTCCTTATGGAAACAAATGGAGCTCTATCAATTAAATAACATATATTCCGTTTTGGATGTCAAAACATCTTTTAATAGTCTATCACACCCAAGTGGGTGCAGTCATGTGCTTGCCAGCTCTTAGCTCGATTCGGATGAGATATTATAGCTTCTGTTTCTTCCTTTACATGTCCCCTCCTGTCATTTGCAATCCTCATTCCTGAAATGACTGACGCCCAACAAACATATAAGAATAACCTTTGGATAGGCCAAACTATCTTTTTTAAGAGACAGAACAGGCTTCTCACACGCCACTGCTTGAATCCCATTCAAAATTGCCTTCTTCGTACAGAAATCTGGGCTGCTGATTTTTCTTAGAGAAATTTCTCTAAATCAGGGAGGGAAGGAGCACTGACCTGAAATCTAAGCAGTGTCCTAAATTCTGTACTAGTAATTTTAGAATCATAATTTTAGACCATGTGATTGCACTGAGCAGCTAATAATACTACTAAAACTTGTTGCTTCTGTTCTCAGCCTAGATTAAAGGTTTTATAAGCACAGAACACAAGAGCTTTAAAAAAAAAATTACGCATCACTGTGCCACACCCAGGACAGTTTGGACTAATTCTGTCTTGGGGAACATTTACCTTCTTTCTTTCCATACTCAAGGTAGCAGAAATGCAAACCACACTCGTCTTTTTTTTGCTTGTTAAATGGTTAAGGGAAAGTTTTTTAAATGAAAAGTCCTTGACCTGTAGCTTAACGCCTTACGATGTTCTCTCTTGATGTTCAGACTCCATTCATGAAAAAGAGGAGGAGAAGACATGTTTGGTGATTTGAGTGAGAATGGACCCCCATGGGCTCATAAATTTGAAGGCTTGACCCCCTAGTTAGTAGAGTTGTTTGGGCAGAAATAAGGCCCAGTATATTTTGTGTATCAGGATTTAAGCTCTCAGATGTTGCCCCAAAGTCATGCCTGCCTGCCCACCCTCCTGCCTGACAGCCTGCAGCCATACTTCCCACCATCATGATCATGGACTCATTCTCTGAAACATAAGTAGGGCTCTGATAAATGCTTTTTATTTTTTAAGTTGCTTTGGTCAGAATATTTCCTCGCTGCCATAAAACAGTAACTAAGACAACATGAGACTGCTGCCAGGTCTTTGTATATTTAAAGATCTTTGAAGACTTCCTATGACACATCGATGGTAAGGAGGTCCAATTCATTATTTTCCCTGCTTTCAATCAATTATTTGAAAATCGTTGAATATTTGTTAGAGGCAAATCCCTGTTAGGATCTTTGACTCTACTGCTACTGTCAAGAAAAGTTTACAGTCTTGGTTCCCTTTTACCCATCCTATTGACATCATTGTCATTGACTTTTAAAAACCAACCTGATTTATCCTTCCTGTAACTTGTTCCCTCATAGAGCTTTTTTCCTACAGTGTAGTTTGAAAATAAACAATATCTAGGGCTCAGCGGTGGCTCCCTTGTTAAGAGCACTGAGTACTCTCATAAGACCTAGGTTTGGTTCCCAGTGCCCACATGGCATTTTAACAACTGTCTACAATGTCGGTTCTGAGGAATCTATCACCCTCTTCTAGCCCTTCCTTGCACACATAGTGGACAGACATACTTGAATGCCAAACACCCACACACATAAAACGAAAATAAATAATACTTTAAAAAGTAACATGTATGTGAATGAAGACATGGCTTCCCACATTCCCTGTATTTTCCCTCACCCATAGTTCACTTACCTCAATAGACCAAGCACATACTCTGGCAAAACACATGTAAGGAGTCAGGACTACCACTTTTCAGTGAACCTCACTCTCAGAAGGACTCTGGAAGAGAATGACATTTAGCACAGGGCAGGGGATCTCTAGCAATGAACTTCAGGTGACCAGGTATATCTGACTCGTCCTACTCAACTGTGTAACCCTTATGGTTACGAGGAACAGAAACAAATCACCATGACTACAATCTACGATTAATGACAGGAATAGAAGTATTTCCTGGACCAATGACAGAAAAAGAATAAATGAGCATCAGTGGTGTGTGTGTGTGTGTGTGTGCGTGCGTGCGTGCGTGTGTGTGTGTGTGTGTGTGTGTGTGTGTGTGTGTGCTGTGTCTACATGCATGTGGCTACACATGTATTGTACAAGTTTGTGTGCATGAAGGCCAGAGGTCACCATCAAATATTTCCTCTATTTTTTTCCACCTTAGTTTTCAAAGCAAGTCTCCCATTGAACATGGAGTTCACTAGTTTGGCTCAGCTGGCCAGCAAGCCCCAAGGATCCTCTTATGTCTAACTCCCCAGCACAGGGATTATACTCTCCATTCAGATTTAATGTAGGCTTCAGAAATCCAAACTCATACTCTCGTGTTTACAAAGCAAGCATTTTTCCAGCCTGTGGTATTTTCATTAGAAATTAAGTTAATCAAAAGTAGCTTTTCATTTTTCCCATTTTCTTCCCCAGGTTTCTAGTTTCTACTCCCCTTTCCCCTGAGACCTGAGGACTGAACCCAGAGCCTTGTGCTTTCTTGGCAAGCGCTCTACCACTGAGCTAAGTTCCCAACCCTCAGTTTCTACTCCTGAGTGCAGTTGATTTTCTTTTCCCCACCAACAGCTCCTCTAATTCACCTTACACATGGCTCAGTGTAGCCAACTATGTTTCATAAAATTTAACCTTCTACACATCACCAACTGGTGCAAATTTAGCCCCTCAGCGCAAGTAGGAACAATGAGGAGTGGGCTATAATCTGATTGGTTCTGCTATTCTCCTGATGCCATGCCATAATATCTTCTGAATGACTAACACATAGGCACATTATAGTCAAGGCCATTTTCTAGGTTCAACTATCTGAGCCCAGAGAAAACCAAGGCATGCAAATGTATAGGGACATCTAAATGAGTTCTGAGTAGAAGAAAAATTGTTTTAAATGTTTGTACATAAGGGAAAAGAAGTAAAGTATCTTTTTCTTGTCACACAGTTAAACATATATTTATACAGAGAGACTGTGTTATTTAGTAATAATCCTATCAGAATTATAAGACATCCAACACTTCATATATTTATCATTCCTTAGTAAAAAAACAAGCTATTTCAAATATTATTAATCATAGGTATCAAAAATTGTTCTTTAAGCTAACTGTAGATTGTACTCTTTAGTTAACTCCTTTCAGGAGTCTTCGCAGCCCGCTCTGGGACCCATTCAGCTACTCCCCACAACTAGGAAACCAGCTTCTTTAAATACCACATGCGAAGGAAACATCTTTAAGCCAACCCAGCCTCTGTGTCTGTACCATAAAACATGTGAAGATCTCTATAAAGCACACTGGCTTTTTATCTCCTTCCCTCTTCACTTGTTGTTTTCCCAGGTCACATCCATCTCATGTCACTTGCTTGTCTCTCTCCCACACGTCCTTTTCTTCACCTTCTGTTTAGAACCTCAGCTGTCAGAGCTGAATGACTGCTGAAACCAAATGAAATTCACACAGATCTGCTCCTAAACAGGATGGCACCACAACTGCCCACTTAGCTAGCAATCATGATAAGAGGTGCTCATGTAATCTCCATCTGCCCAGTACTTTGTGGCCGGAACATTGAGTATCATAGAAACAAATAAGCAAAAAGAATGAGTATTTTCAAATGCTCTTCGCACTGCATCAGAGAGGAGCCAAGGGCTCTAGATTGTCCCCTCTTCAAATGACAAGATTGGTCCAGCCTTCCCTCACAAACTTTCATGTCTATTCTATAGTTGAATTGTCTGTTTAAATTATCTCTTTTTGTCTCTGTTTCTGAGTCTCTGTCCTGTCTGTCTGTCTCTTTGTTTTTCTGTCTCTGTCTCTCTGTCTCTCTCTTTCACACACACACACACACACACACACACACACACACACACACTCCACTTCATCTTCATCTCCCTCCTCCTTTTTCAAGTATGTTAGCCCCAGTATTAACAATTTATGGGAAACAAAAAAAAGTCCTCTAGGTGGTTAAAGTTCTTGCTTGTACACAACACAGTACCCCAAAACTAACACAGAAGATATAAAATATAGTTTATTCTACTATTAAAGTCTCCCAACTAGCCTGAGGTGGTTATATCACAACCTCATCGTATAGTGATGGACTTGATGACATGGAAAGCTTGAAATGCAATTCTTTCCTTCAAAAGAGCTTTTGGGAAAGGAGAAATAAAGTGTAGAGAAGATGAACCACGGAGAAGGAGTTCTCAACACAGCTCTCACTGACACCATCACTGAAGCTGCCATTGACCAACTTAGTGATTTCTACAAATGCTTAATCCTGTTGGGCTCAGTTTCCTCCATGCTGGAATGCTAAGTTAGACATTAAAGAAAACATTACTGGGGTTGAGGATTTAGCTCAATGGTAGAGCGCTTGCCTAGCAAGCGCAAGGCCCTGGGTTCGGTCCTCAGCTCCAGAAAAAAAAAAGAAAAGAAAAAAGAAAAAGAAAGAAAGAAAAAAGAAAACATTATTGATTACAAGGAGTCATCTTCTCCCCTACCTCAGTGTTGTAGTTTATTTCCCACGATAAAAATATAAACAGCTATTAGCCTGTCCAGCTAGACCTTTGGCGCTAAACCATTAGTCAGTCTTAACAAACAGAGATTGATTATTCTACCTGAGGCTTTCTGAGAAAGGTTTACCTAAGGACTGGAAATAAGTTCCCTACTAAGCATCTTTACAAGTTTTCATGCCTAGTGATTAAATACCATTCTGCAATTAGGGTATAAACACTAAGAAAATGACATAGACTCTAGGCCAAAAGCAAAGTCCTGACATATGAGGGATTGTGTGTGTGTGTGTGTGTGTGTGTGTGTGTGTGTGTGTGTCTGTGTGTGTGTGTGTCTTGTGTGTATGTGGGTGCATACAAGGGAGGCCAGAGGTTGACCTTGGATGTCTCCTTATATTATCCTTCCCCTTTTTTTTGAGACAGAGTTTCTCACTGTGGCCAACCTACTTGGCTGGGCTGGCTGGCCAGCAGACTCTCAGGATCCTTCTATCTACCTATCCTGCTAGGAATATGGGGATGCAAGCTAGCTGGGTTCTTGTTTGAATGTTAGATTCTAACAACCTCAAGGTCCTAAATGATTACCAAAACAAATACTTTACTGATTGAGCCATCTTTGAAAGTCCTAAGAGCATTGACATTTTAAATTACTAAATGACAAGCCAAGATGTTATTTTTTTAAATTTATATTTATTGTGGAATTCCATTATTTGTAAGCAAAAGTGTTTATCCTTATCGAATAAGCCCTACTACCTGTAATATATGCTCCAGCTTTAGATGAAGCAGTCAGAGCTAGCCCTTTGAGATGAAAATTACTTTTAAAATTGACAGAAAGGAGATTTTATAAAGGGAACCTCAAGAAGTCAGACTTTGAAATAGAATAGCGAAGGGCTGGTACAGTATGGCAGGAAAGGCATACAGACGGACACAAAGCCTCTCCTGCCATTACACCTCAATGGGAAGAGGGGACACCTACAGTGAATACTTGTAACACATACCTGTCTTTTAAATATTCTCCATCTCGTACTATTTTCTCAGTCAGGTAAAGCAAAGTCAACGAAGGTGGGTAATAAATGGGTAACAGAATGCTCACATATGACCCTTGGGTCCCTGTGTTGGGAAAGGTAGGTATAAATTTATTATGGAAAAGCTGCTAGCTGCTGTCTGCTGCTGGCCTCCTAAATAGACCATCTCTGCTGAGGGAACAAGAATCCCTCAATGCCTCACCACCCCTGGTCCTCCTCGAGGTTGGAGCCTATTTCTCTCACTTTCCAGCAATTTCTGAAGATCATGTCCAATACATTTCAAATGATTTGTTTTCTACTTTTGATTCATTTGAACCTATTATCACAACCCAAGAAACCAGACTTCTACAGACTCAAAATAGTGAGTCTGAAGAAATGTGTCAAGAATTCAGATGCCATGCAGATTTGGAAAATAAATTCAAATGATGGCTTATGTTCACAGAGAACATATAAACAAACTCAGCACTCCAAAGAGGCAGTTATGTCATCGGAGGTGCTGGGAGAGCCAACTCCAACCTCCATAGCCACCCCTCTGATGTACACAGGCCCCTTAAGATATTAGAACAACCAGCCATTCATGACTTTAGAAAGCGTTTCCCTCTGCACCATATTTCAGAAAAAGCAATGCTCATATTTCAGAGGTGCTTCTGAATTATATTTCATGAGGCATGTGTGCTTGAGAACTGAAACTGAGTAGAATGTGACCTTTGTGGAGAGAGACATCTGCAGAGCTGGCTAGAATGAAAATTTTCCAATTCATGGTAGTCTTAATTCCTTATCTTCGAGTTACCACACTTCCTGCCATAATTTTCAAAACAAGCCACAGAATTAAAAGAAAATATAGACAAAAGCCTATCCAAACCAGGATAGCAAGTTAATTGTAGCCTGGAGCTTTCGGTAAAAAATATTGTGAACAAAATGTAAGTTTAAAAAAAAAAGACAATCATTAAAAACAGGAATCAGAGTTATTTGAATATAAGATAGAGGGAACTATTCCTATATATTAAAGAGAGTGGAAAATAGTGAAACTAAAAAAAAAATGAAGTCCCCAAATAAATAAAATCAGCAGGAAAATAAAACAATACAAATTGAGGCCATGAATCCAGGGTTACAAAATTACCTGGGGTTGGGGAGATAATATTTATCGGTTCCTCCTAGGACTAGAGAATCACATTCCCCAGAGAGATCCAATGACCTGTATTACTAACAATGATCCAGTTTCCTGGCCAGGCTGGAGCACTGCTGTCCTAAGAGCTGTTCCATCAGCACGGGTTAAGGTGTGGCCCAGCGTTGGGATCATCTGCTATATTAAATGTACATTATCAGTCCCTAGCTTGGCATGACCAAGCATCAGTCATGGGTCCCAGGCCTTGTACCCCAGCAAGTTCTCTGCAAGGTACTTCTGCACAGTCAACTTTGGTAAGTGCTGTTCAGTACCTTTCCAAATCATGACATACAGCTAGTACCGTGTCCAGTGTTTGCAACCAGAGGTAGCTAAGGCTTCTTTACATGAGAAGCTAGAAGTAACAGAGCTAGGATATACCAAAACTCCTGACAAATTCTACAGATTCTTATCAAACTGTCATTTAATTTCTGCTATTTCACCTTGCAGGTTTTTGTTAAGATGTTAATATCAATGCTAAAATGAAAATGGATTACCCTGCTCAAATAAATAAATCTCTGGGAGAAGATGAATGAGACAACCTGTTATTCACAGGGACGTGAAGGGATTGGAGACAGGACAACTGACTTAAAGGCCAAAGCGAGTCCACAGATACACTGACCCGAACATATATTTGAAAATTTTCAAGCTAAGTAGACTTTCCTTCATGTACTCTATGGTCTCTGCATATGTGCTTCTATGAAGTAATTGCCAAAGACAGAGACTCATAACAATGTTCATTCTATGAAGGGAAGGATAACCAAGCAGGCAGGTCTGTTTATGCAGTGAAGGGAAAAGCTTATCCCTACAACAAACCAACTATCCACTTCTTGCTTCTGACCAAGCACTTGGAAGGCCTAGAGAGAAAAGGGGGCCTTTGATTATGGCATTCAAAGAAGCATTCTAAGAGAACGGCCATCACAGCAGAGAACAAGTTCCAACTGTCATGCTAATAATACCTTGGGTGTAAGCATGTTCCTCAGTGCAGCCTTCTACCATGACTCACCTTGGACGGCAGAGGGGAAACTGAATGAATGACAGATATAGAGAAGAGGCAGGGATCAGAGGGAAAAAGCAAAAGCGAGAGAACATTTAAATCATTCAAAGGACAGAATTTTCCCCTCTTGGGGAGATGGCGTGGTCCCTCTGAGACCAGAGCTGTGAAAGGCTCATACTTGGCTGTGTTGGTTACTTTTTCTGTGGCTATAATAAAACCCATGACCAAAGTGACTTATGGAAGAAGTTCATTTTAGCTTATAGCGCAGGAGAGTCCATAATAGTGGGGAAGGCACGGAAGCAGACAGCTGAAACAGGAAGCTGAGGGACCACACACAAACATAAGCAGAGGGAGCAAACTGCAAAGGGTATGAGACTATGAACTCTCAACGCCCACCCTCGTGACATGTTTCCTCCAGGCAGGGTCACACATCCCAAGGGGTCTACAGTCTTTCCAAACAGTGCTACCAAGCAGAGACCAAGTGCTCAGACACCTGAGCTAATGAGGGATGTTCCTTGGTCAAATCTTCACAATTCTTCCTGCTGAGGAATAGGTGGCAAAAACCAGCAAATCCACTAACCATATCTTAGCCACCTATGGAATCTGTGTAACCTGTGAGGTAAGAGTCTAATCTGTAGGGTTTTCAGTGCTTAGCCTAGAAGATGATATGGATACTTACTGACTCCAGTCTCCATTCTGTCCACCCAGATCTAATGAGCTTTAAGAGAACAGTAAGGCAAGTACAGGAGAAGATGGGACCCAAATCCAGAGGTTACGAAAAGGACAATGACTTCGTCTAAGCCTAAGGGACTTGGTGACTGACCTTGCTCCAACACATGCTCCAAGGTGCCAGGTACCCTCTGGGTAACTTGGTTCCAGATACTGTATTAGATAGTGGCTTGATTCTTCTTAAGAGAACTTCCAAAAGCTAAGGACCTTCCAAATGCTTACTTAATCAAGATTTTTGGTGTTTCAGCCCACAAAACTTCAAGCTGAGGAAAAACCAAGTTGCTGTGTAAAGGCATTAAGATGAGGAAAATAAATCCTAGAAATTATTTTTGGCCTGTCTGACATAGGATCAACATTACTACCTACAGCCCAGCTAGAATACATTTTGAAGCTCTTGAAGCTACTCAAGTACAGATGTTTTTACTCAGAAGTGATGAATAGACACTTCCTACAGAGAGCGTTAGAAGGAATCATGTCCTCCCTGACCTTCTGTCCCCTCTCCTTGTGCTGTCCTGATGTTCTGGCTGCCTCCCAGGCTACCTGATTTAATCAGAACCTAAATTTGTCACTGACCTCTTTTTACACCACTGCTGGAGTCAGCTACTGTGAGTCTAGTGCCCTGTGAGGGGGGTGGTGTGTGAAACGAGTTTAGCCTATTCTTCCTTTCACATCCGAACTTTGTGAATGGTGGCCTGTGCTTCTAGTTACTGCCAGAGATGGCAACAGCCTATAATGTAAGCTTGAAGGAAGACTATCAGAGAGTCAAGATACTTTTCTGTGAATGTCTTCAAAACATGCTACTCCAGATTCCTGCTGAGGGCACAGTAAGCTGAGAACAACCAGAAAATATAGAATAGACCTAATTCCATTCAATGCTTCTGAAATATCAGCACTATACTGATGAGGACAAGTTTTGCCACAGCTGGAATATTATTCTGATATCTTCTGACTGAGATTCAATGCCTAGAATTCTAGAACAAGGATACAAATAAAAGCATATATTAGTTCTTAGCCTCAGGTTAAGAAATGGTCTGGTAGAAAGGGAACAATTGAGCATATTTATAAGATGGATCAATAAATGCTATGATGGGGACCAGTCTATGTGTTTTAGGAGTCAGACAACTGGGCATCCCACCCAGAATAGTTGGGCTTAAGAGCTAAGAGGGAGTCATGCGGGAAGGAGAGGGACGTTATCCAAGATCCAGCGATTTCTTGTGGTCCAGTAATTATCTTACATTCCTTCCCATTCTTGGTAGATAAGATTTAAGGAAACATGAAGATGCTCCTGGTGCTCCTTAATTCACAAGATGTACTCTTCTGCCCAGCCACATCAAGAGGGGGAAACTTCGTAGGACCATGAGCTTTCCATGGTTTGCACAGATGCAACTGGAAGATACTGTGTAATGGGCCAGACACAGAAAGATGGGCACTGCACACTCTCACTTACATGTGGAAGACAAGTTAATCTCAAAGATACAGAGAGTAGACAAGAGCCTAGAAGGGTCTTGGATGGAGCAGAGGGGATGGAGAGGAGAGTTAAGGAGTGTTAGAATACACTTGACAGAAGTTCAGAGGAGTTAAAGGGTATTCCTAATAGGAGTTCAAATGTTCTCAGCACAGAGGGTTGATGCACATCTGAGTGACAGACGTGCCAGTTATTCCGATCTCATCGTCATACTTGGTATACATGTATCACCTTAAGTCCCATAAGTAGCTATAGTCACTGAATGTCAGCTTTAAAAGATATTAATAAAATAGGGCAAAAGAAAAAATGAAAGCAAAAGCTTATTTATTAAAACGTTCTTCAGCCCTGCACTAAGAATTTCCTATGTACTATGTACTTAGTAGTAAGCACTATTTGAAAGCCAGATAGTACTGCAAAGCAGCAGGGCCACACACAGCAGTATTTTGCATGCTTAAAACCTGCTAAAGCTTTATGCTGAGGTCCTTGATCCACTTGGACTTGGGCTTTATGCAAGGTGACAAATATGGGTCTATTTTCATTTTTGTACATACTGAATGCCAGTTACACCAATGCCACTTATTGAAAATGTTCTCTTTTTTCTGCTGTATGTTTTTGGCTTCTTTGTCAAAGATCAAGTGACCATTGGTGTATGAGTTTACTTCTGGGTCTTCAATTCTATTCCATTGATCGACTTGTCTGTCAATCAGACAATGAACCAATCCATGTGGTTTTTATCACTACTGCTTTGTAGTACAACTTGAGGTCAGGCATGGTGATTCCCTTGGAAGTTCTTTTATTGTTGAAAACTGTTTTGGCTATCCTGAGGTTTTTGTCTCTTTCTGTATGAAGCTGAAAATTGCTCTTTCCATGTCAGTGAAGAATTATGTTGGAATTTTTATGAGGATTGCATTGAATCTGTAGATTACTTCTGGTAAAACAGCCATTTTCACTATGTTAATCCCATCAATCCATGAGCATGGGAGATCTTTCCATCTTCTGATGTCTTATTCAATTTCATTTTTTAAGGATTTGAAGTTCTTGTTGTACAGATCTTTCACTTGCTTGGTAAGAGTTATACCAAGATATTTTACGCTATTTGTGGCTATTGCGAAGGATGTTGTTTTCCGAATTTCTTTCTCAACCTGCTTATCCTTTATATAAAAGAAGGCTACTGGCTTGTTTGGATTAATTTCATATTCTGACAATTCGCTGAAGTTGATTATCTCAACTTCAAATTCTCTGGTGGAATTTTGGGGGTCAGATGCATACTATCATATCATCTGCAAATAGCAGTGCCTTGACTTCTTTGCTAATTTGTATCTCTTTGATCTCCTTTTGTTGTCTAATTGCTCTGGCTAGAACTTTTTGAGTACTATATTGAGTAGATAGGGAGAGAGTGGGCAGCCTTGTCCTGTTCCTGATTTTAGTGGGATTGCTTATAGTTTACACATTACCAATAACAAAACAAAACACACAATGGACACTGCTTTCCCTGATTAAGTTTGCCATATTTCTACAGAGTCGCTGTTGGCTTTTCTATCAAGCCTCCCTTTAGAGGTAGTGCACCTGTGGCTTCAATGAGTCTATGCTCACCCCCTCTCACAATGACACTTTTTCTGCCTGGTCTTGTGCTTGCACTACACCATCCGATTACATATCTAGTTACCATTTCCTAAGTGCAGATACGCTCAGGGCTCCTATGCTCCACAGGGTCTTGAAGCCCCTATGAAAGCATTTCTTCAGTGTTTGGACCCAAGTCTGTATTACATAGCGGTCAAAGAGATCGTCTACACAGTCTTCTTGGAAAGAGGGACTTTATCTCTGTTGCTTTGGCAGATGTTGCTACATTTTAAGTTTTTATTTAATATTATAAGTGCATGTGGTAAATATTGAAGCACTATAATATGTGCTCCCACCCTCTCAGAAGGAAAACAGTGCCACCAACTCCGGAGAGATTTACTGTGTCCATTGAAAATAAGCAGTAACAGACTTTGCAGCTTTCTACACTTAACCTTTGTCACCTAACTTTTCAGAGGTTTCCCATTATTTTAGAAGCTCTAAATATTCCATTATAAAACAACTCCACCAGCATTTATTAATAACTAGGTTTGTTAGCCCAATCCCTTGGCTAATAAAATGGTTCATGTTTTAGCTCCATTCAGGGAAAAAAAAAGATTTACAATGATACTCTTTGTTTACTTTGCCACAGAAAAGGAACTATAAAATTGTAAATATTCCAAGATCCATAGAACTTTGATCAACATCTGGGTGCCCTATCCATTTTGTGTGATAGCAAGATTGACATGTGTGTCTATTTTGCATTTTGATGAAATTACTGAATTCCAGAATCTGATTCATGATGTAGACTGATGAAAACCCCCACTTCCTGAGAGCTGCCTCGCCTCCTACTGGCTCTCTAATAAGATGTATACTTGCGTGGCTTGCATTAAATATTCAGGCACCTGTCTTAAGCGTCTGCTATAAGTACCCTAAAGATGGGATTCAGGTGTCTGTCTCCTGTTCTACCCTAAAAAGGAAACTTTTATATAACAGACACCAAGTATTTGAATCTGTTCGATTCACTTTTATATGATGGATAATCAGCTAATAAAATACTTACTGGGTGACTAAATCAGCCACTTCAGCATCCCCTTAAGTATGACCTGAATTTGGAATCTGTCTATGAGATACAATTTCTGAAAACTTTGCAAGTTTAATGGCTCTTCTTCTGTCATTAAATTCCTTTAGTATACAGCAGTGGCCTAATTTATTCTCTTTCCATCTTTACCAGGTAATATTAAGACACAGGTGTTACAGTCCAAATACAGCCTTGCAAATAAATGGAATACAGAAATATGAATACTAAATGTATGTTGCTACTACTGTCTTTTTGCTTGTGTATGTGTGTGCATATGTATGTGTATATGTATATATGTGTGTATGTATGTGTGTGTTTGTGCGTATGTGTGTTTGTATATTGTGTATGTGTGCTTGTCTGTGTTTGTGTGTATGTGCTTGTATATGTGTGTATATACACATGTGTATATGTTTATGTATTTGTGTATGTATGTTATGTATGTATGTATGTATGTATGTATGTATGTATGTATGTATGTATATATTTGAGTGTGTTTGGGTGTGTCCATTCATGTTTATGTATATGTTTGTGTGTCTGGGTGTAATATGTGTGTGTGTTTGTGTGTTTATATGTATATATGTGTGAGTGTTTGTATTTGTGTCTGTGTGTGTGCATGTGTTTACCTATAATGAAGGGCCAATTACTTTGTCACAGATGTGTATTTCATTTGACAGGAATAATTGGTTCTTTATAAAAAGCAGTGATCAGTGCTAGAAAAACTGTGTGTGTTGCTTACCAAAAAGTCCTGAGGCCCTCAGAAGGTGCCAAGGCATGTAAATTTTAAGTTGAATGAGACGCATAATTTCTCATTTGAAATGTGAAGTCTAATAATGGTGGGATCAATGCTGAAGGTACCATTTTTCCTTCATCTAAATAAAAATTCCTGTTTCCATGGAGAATCCCAGCTCTGAGTCAGCACTGTCGTGCATTAATCTTCATCTCCCTGACTCTCCTTGAGAGACACTGAATTCAGTTCTACTGATCCTTCATGCCTCTAACTTCTCTATTTTTTTTCTCATTATTCTCAGCAGTATTTTGACTTTGATATGTATCCTAGGCACCTAGTAAGCTTGCTCCAACATATCTTTTTGTCCTGTTCTTACACTGGTGATTAGCACTTTCTCTCACCCAGTCTTGACAAGAACTGGGAACTTGTTAGAAAAGCACAAAGTCAGGCAGCGCCACCGACTCTGCATTCCGGCAGCATCACCAGCAGACTCACATGACATCCAGGCTGGAGCCACTCTAAGCTCTGTCCACTTCTTTCTGTCTCTTCTTTGTCTCCTTGATTGTATTCCTTCTTGTCTGCTCAAATACCCACCCCCTCCCAATCACTTTCCTTTGTTCTTCTTCCTTCACTGTGCCCAAACCATACGAGAGTCAAACAAAACTAACACCCTCAAGTTTACAAAGTCTTCAATAAAACATGAAACCAATATAGGAAAAAAAATGGCAATGGGGTGTGGTTGTTTGAATGAAAACAGTTTCTATTGGCTCATAGGTTTGAGAACTTGGTCCCAGCTGAAACTGTTTGAAAGGATTAGGAGGCATGGCCTTGTTGGAGGAGGTGTACTCTTACAGGATACAGGTTTTGAGATTTCAAACGCCCACTCCATTCCCAACTAGTTTTCTCTGTCTCTTGCTTTTGAATAAACTTGTGAGCTCTCAGCTATTGCACTCATGTCATGCCTGCCTACCACCATGCTCCCTACCATAGTCTTAGACTCCAATCCTTTGGAACCACCAGTCCCAAACTACATTCTTTCCTCTATAAGTTACCTGGTTGTTGTTTTCCCTCCAATTGAGAGTAACGAAGACACTGAGATAATTTATTAAAGTAAGAAACAGAAGAATAAAGAGGAGGTGGGTGTTATTTGGATTGTTGCTATATTCTAAGCATTTCTGGTAGGGAAACTCATCTAGAACAGTTATTCTTCAATGTAGACACAACAAGGCTACTGGTTAGGAAGTAAGATGAAATCTCTAATGCTAAGTTTCCTTCAAGATGCCACCATTAAGCCATGAAGGAAAACATCATGGGAGAAATGTGTCTCTGTTCAGCACAGCAGCAAGCCACTTAAACAGATTGAGGGAGTGGTGAGTTTGGGGCAAGATCCCACCCAGCTAAGTGTAGGTACAGATGTGATGGGTGGTACACACCTCTAATCCTACAAGACAGAGGCAAGCAGATCTCTGAGTTCAAGGCCAGCCTGGTATAGAGCAAATTAAAGTAGAAAAAAGGCTTAAGTCCAGGTGGTACATGCCTTTGATCTCAACATTCAAGACACAGAGCCTTGTAGATTTTTGAGGTCAAGGTCAATCTACAGAGCAAGTTTCAGGACAGCCAAGCTTAGGCAGTGAAGGAGTTAGAAAACAGAAGGCTAGTGATAATGTAATAGAACAAGGGGGGCATGTTCCAGCTCCAGTTTCAGCCATGTGGCTCTGGCTTTAGAATCACGAACAGGAGACTACTGAGACAATTGATGCTGGTCAGCTGGAGCTAAGAGATTAGTGGTGATTAAGAAGAGACCAGCATCACTGAGGTGAAATCTTCTGGGAAGTGTTTTCTGAAACCAAAAAGAAGCTGTGTTCCAGAGATAACCAAGGTTGTACCTCATGCTGCAGCTGTACTTGGTAATGTGTAAGCGTCACCCAGACGGCACTGGTTTTGAAGACGTGCAGGGGTCATGGAGAGCAGCTGAGGTTTGGCACTGTGAGAGGCCATGGAAGGCCATTGGTGAAGGTGCAGCCTCAGTTTCAGTTGACAGCCCAGGACTGAAGGGGTCATGCAAAGAAGTCGAAGCTTGGCATCTTGAAGAGAGCCTATGAGAGGCAATTGGTGAAGCCTAGTTGCAGTGAAAGACTCCAGTGTACTACAGATGTCAGCACCATGGCATGATCACCAAGAACAGCAGCAGCAGTGGAGTGGAGTCAACCAGAGCCTAGAGTGCTACAGAGGGCAGAGCTGGAGATGAGACCCAAGCCCTCTGGAGGAGCCCAGGAGATCATGTGTGGATCCCAGACATTGGAACAAGAAGCTGTGAAGTTGAAGTTGACTTAGAGACCCCAAGATACTGCCAAGGAAAGCTGCTAACCGAGAGTGGAACCAACCCAGAAGAAGGAAGTTTATCACAGTCAACAAAAATGAAAAAGGAGTTGAAGATCTGAAGACCACTTTGACATCAGACACGGAGATGCAGAGTTTAAAGTTAGCCCAGCGGCTTTCCTGTCTTTCTTTGGGGCCTACAATTAAGTGATTGGATGAATCTCAGAAGAAACTTTGAACTTTGGGCTTTAACATTGTTGAGACTGCTATAGACTCGGGGAGATTTGGACACTGAATTAAATGTACTTTTTATTGTGCTATGGCTAGGTATGTCTCCCATATACTTATGTGTTTGAACAAGCCTATGGGGGCCAGGGAGTGGAATGTGATGGTTTGAATATGCTTGGCCCAGGGAGTAGCCCAGGAGGGTGGCCTTGTTGGAGAAAGTGTGTCACTGTAGTGGTGGGCAATGAGGACCCTCTTCCTAACCACATGGGAGCCAGTCTTCTCATAGAGGTCTTCAGATGAAGAGTAGCTCTTCCTATACCGTGCCTGCTTGGACACTACCGTGCTTCCACCTTGACAATAGTGGACTGAACCTCTGAACCTGTAAGACAGCCCCAATTAAATGTTTTCCTTGTAACAGTTGCCTTAATCATGGTGTCTATTCACAGCCTTAAAACCCCAACTAAGACACCACTACAGAGTGTATCCCTCCCAAGCTGTCTTCAGGGCACCCTGAATACAGATAAGAAGCCCCCATTTGACAAATGAGAGTGAAATTTTAGAAATGATGACCAGCCCTGCCAGAACTCAGACATAGGATGAAATCTTTCTAATTCTACTTTCATGGCATAAATTATTTCTCTTTTTCTCTGTCACCCATCGTGGCCTTAATGAGATAAAAAATCATTCATGGAATTTCCTTGGTCACAGATACATAGACTGTATAAAGTGCAAAGAATGGGGAAGTTCAAATCTAATTCCTTGCTAAGTATATTTTTGTCTTTTAAGGAAAACAAAATAAAACAACAAAACAAACAAACATAAGCAAACAACTATTGTGTCCTGAAGCCCTCAGTCAGGTGTTTGAACTCAGAGAAAGTAGGTGGTGCTGAATTGCATGTGCTTTAAACTGTGCTTTGCTGGATTGTCCTCTTGTAGCAAACCAATCTATTCAGGCAAAGTTCATTTTTTTTAAGCTAGTTGAAAGCGCCGGGCTACGCTGCAAGATTAGCGGGTTCCATCTGCCCACATTGCTGAACCATGAAGCATTACTGAGTCAGGAGTAATCTATATAGCCAGGCCAAAAGCTCTCTAGCAACAAAAATCTAGAAGTTCTGTAGCTGGCCGAAGTTCATATAACCTGGATGACATTTTCAACTTTTTTTTATTCACGGTTTTATTGGATATTTCTTTATTTCCATGTCAAATGTTATTCCCTTTCCCGGTTTCCTATCCATAAACCCCCTATCCCCTCCTCCTCCCCTTCTTCTATAAGGGTGTTCCCCCTCCACATTCGACATTTTCAACTTTTAAGCTGCCTTTCTCTCCAACTGTCTCACCTCAGGATAAGTCAGACTGGTGGTCATCTTCGTGCTAAGCATGTTATCATGGGGTTAGTCACCCTCTCATGTGATTTGTGAGCCCTCGTGTGTCTTCTGTGTTCTAACAAACAACAAGATAAAATGACTTTCCCTTTTCTTCTGTTTTAGTTAGTGGTTGGTTTTTGTTTTTTTTTTTTCGGAGCTGGGGACTGAACCCAGGGCCTTGTGCTTGCTAGGCAAGCGCTCTACCACTGAGCTAAATCCCCAACTCCTAGTTAGTGGTTTTTATTGCTATCATGAAACACCATGACAAAAAGCAAATTGGGGTGGAAAGGGTTTAATTTGACTTACACTTCTATATCACTGTTCGTTATTGAAGGAAGTCAGGACAGGAACTCAAACAGAGGCCAGGACCTGGAGGCAGGAGCTGATGCAGAGGCCATGGAGGGTGCTGCTTACTGACTCACTCTCCATGGCTTACTAAGGCTGCACCACCTACAGTGGGCTGGGCTCCTCCCCATCAATCACTAATTAAGAAAATGCTCCCTTACCTAGAGGGAAACCTTATGGAGGCCTTTTGAAACTGATGTTCCCTTCTCTCAGATGACCCCAGCTTCTGTCAAGTAGGCACAAAACTATCCAGAACATCTTTTTACTAATAATTCTTTTTCTGGATAATGAAACCATATAATTGTAAGTCATGTTTTTCTTCAGTAACCTACCTAACACTCATAGTAGCCTTTTATGCCAGATGGTAGATTAATTGCTTTTTGTAATTCTATTAATTAATCCTGAAATACTCCATTTTAGAAAAACAGACATTATACATTAAAACTTTGAAAATCTAAATGGTGTATAGTTCAATGATAGGTAACCTACCTAACATGTGCCAGGTGCTAGGTTTACTTTCTAGTACTGCATAAAATTAACTATATTATATATAGTCGTGTGTGTGTGTGTGTGTGTGTGTGAGTGTGTATGTGTGTGTATGTGTGTGTGAGTGTGTGTGTGTGTGTGTGTGTGTGTGTGTATGTGTGTGCTCATACCACTAAGAGCTGGTAGAATCAGGGGTCTTAGAAATATAATTTCATTAATGAAATTACGATAATATCATTAAGATTTCTTCAGGAAGTAGAGAAGGCGAAATTAAATAATCAATAAATCTACCCTGAAAGGCCCAATGCACCCCGCCTCCTCACCAGGCTCTTAGCATTGCTACTGCTCACAGTATCCCAGTGTGATCTAATTGTGAGCACAAGGCCTAAGGTCTGAAGCCAAATTGAAAGTTGCTTCTTCGTGTTTTGTCATGTCCTTCTTCAAATTGAACCTTCTGTTAACTCTGATTATTTAGCTTCTTTCTGTAACCCAATTTCCTCAGACTGATGTTTCCAAACTTCTCTTCATGTGAACTGGAGCTCCTGTTTTGATGGTTTACATAAAGTCATCCTTTGAGCTTCCTACTTGCCTAGAACTTTAACTCTACCCAGTGTGGGAGCCTCATAGATGCTCATCCCACAGAGAGCTGGTAGAAGGGCGGGGGAGGAGGGTGTTGTAGAAAGAAACAGCTATAGGCTTTCACTGCTGGGAGGAAAGTTAATGATTGAAGGGTATAGTGGTCAGCCAGTGGTAATAGCAAGTTGTAACAGACAATTGGAAAAGAGGTCAACATTTTCCCCTAAAGCCAGACAGCACTTAACTGTGTGTCAAGACATGGAGTCAAACTGTGTTCTTTTGATGCTTAGTTCAGTAGGACAACGTGTGAGGAGGAGACTGATGAAAGTAAGAACTAGGAGAAAAAACTGAGAGGGGTAAGGAGACAGTATACTTAGCCATAGAGTCCATCTGTCGGATTCTCAAAGCCCTGTGCTCCAGTCACTACCCAGTCAGTGCATTTTACAGCCAGTGACTCTCACTGCATTCTTCACACCATCTTGGACCAAGAAAGGCATGCAGAGAGCCCTCCACAGCTTCCTATCTAGACCCAACTCTAAGTCAGCATATGCAGTTCGATCTCATTAAGAATCTCACTACAAATCCCATCTATTGTCACACAGTTTTAATCACAAGTGCATTGTATAGCTATACAAACATAGTGTTCATATTTCCTTTCTGTAGATATTCTCCTACTGAAAAAATTATTTTAAATCATTTGTTACAAAAAAAACATAAATATATACATAAACATACAGAGAGACAGTGACAGGGAGGGAGGGAGAGAGAGTGAGAGAAAGAGAGAGAGAGAGAGATCCATCATATCACTTCCACCTTCTCATCCTGTCCCATAAAACGGCTCTCAGGGGTGCTCTGCTTCATATCTGAAAATGCTCAAAGATCTATGTTATTGAAAGCTTCATCCCTAGCTCATGGGACTATTGGCATATTTATGTGAAGGAGGAGAAGAAATAATATGGACTCTATGAACCTGAGCCCCAGCAAGAGGATGCTAGGTCACTTGGGTGTACCCCCAGAGGAGATGTGGGACCTGAGGTCCTCCTCTCTCCCTGTGCTTCAGCTGTGTCCTCTGCCATGCACTGCCATTGGCATTCATTGTGCCACTCTGCATCCAAAGCTACCGGAACACATGACCAAGAACTAAACTTTTGAAATGATGAAACAGAATAAGCGTTTTCTATGAAAAGGTTGACTGTGTGGGGTTATTCAGTCACAGTAATGGAAGGCTGACTCGCATACCTGAAGCTGTCATCTCCTGGGGAAAACTGCCAAAGGGACCAGCCTGAGGCTGTTGTCCAAGTAACATCTGTTAAATAAGTACAAAGCAATATCCACTAAAATCATGGCAAAAGCGGTCTAAGAATTAGTCACTGTTATTTTACTCACAGCCCATTATTATGGGTACTGTAATGGTTCTCTGTGTTAAGTGACAGGAGAGTCCAGCTTACCTTTACCAATGTCTCTTCAAATCCACGAAGCATCAAGCTATAATATCACAATGGCTATGAAATCATTTGCCAATGGGGATTTTTCTATTTTCCTTTTAATCTTCCAGGCCCACCACTGGACATTTAATGTGTCACTGACCAAATATGATATGGCTGTGCTTAGACGTGGCTTTCTCCCAGAGTTCCCCACCATTCTAAACAATGCACCTTTTTTTGCCAACATTCACTAAAATTAATTCAAAGAACAACATAACAGCATGAGGAAGAGGAATATTATGGGAAAACTCCTCAAGAGGGTCCCTGAAAACCAAGATAGGCTTTCCTGTGGGCTTATTTTCTTTCTTTTTTTATTAATTAATTATTTCATTTATTTACATCCCAGATGTTGCTCCCCTCCTGGTCCTTCCTTGCAGAGTTCTTCTCCCATCCCTCATCCCTTTCACCTAGAAGAGGGTGCCCCCACCCTTGATATTCCTGACCCTGGGGCATTAACATTGCTACAGGATTAGGTACATCCTCTCCCACTGAGGCCAGACAAGACAGCTCTCTGCTATGTAAGTGCCAGGGGCCTCCGATCAGTCCCAGTATGCTCCTTGACTGGTGGCTCAGTCTCTGGGAGCTCCCACGGATAGGGGAGGCTACCAGGACTCAATGTTGGTAACCTTAGCCAAAATACCCAACAGTGAGGATATGGAACCTGAAGAGAGCACTTCCAGTAGTTAGAGAAGACCCCCCCACCCCCCAGTAGAGGTACGGGAATATCAACCTATCTATAAACCTTCTGACCCAAAATTGCTCCTGTCTAAATGGGACACAAATGGAGCAGAGACTAATGGAATGGTCAACCAGTAACCAACCCAATTCAGGATCCATCCCATGGGCAGGCACCAGTCCCTGTCACTATTACTGATGCCATGTTGTGCTTGCAGACAGGAACCTAGCATGGCTTCCCTCTGAGAGGCTCTACCAGCAGTTGACTGAGACAGAGGCAGATACTTACAGCCAACCATTGGCCTGAGGTCAGGGACCCTATGGAAGAGTTGGGGGAAAGATTGAAGGGATTGAAGTGGATGGCAACCTCATAGGAAGACCAACAGTATCAACTAACCTGCACTTATTTTCTTTATTGTAAAGGGAACAGGTAATGGTACATATGTCTAAAAATGCAACTCAGTGTTCAGTAGACTAGAAAAATAATAAGAAAATCAAATGCAAATGTCAGGAGAGAAAGAGAGAGAGAGAGAGAGAGAGAGAGAGAGAGAGAGATTAAACAGTACATAGGTTAAAGACTCAAGGACACGTATTTTCTGATATTACCAGAAGAAAATAACATATTTGTTAACTAGATTTGTTCCTAAAGTTTATTTTACAAAACTCAGCATCTATTTTTGAACCTACTGATTTCATAAAATACATTTTAAAAAAGTGACACAAGGGCCAGCTAGCTGACTCATCAGGGAAAGGTACTTGCTTAGAAAGCCTGATTACATGAGTTCAGTCCCTGGATCCCACAGTGGAAGGAGAGAACCAACTCACAAAAATTGTTCTCTGACCTCCACATGCATGCTACTCTACACACACACACAAACACACAAACACACACACTAATTAAAAAGTAATATCTTTAACAATAAAGATTCTCTGAAGGAAATAAATGTTCTTCAATGTGGGTGACATTAAGCCTCTAAATCTGAGAACATTTGTTAGCCAGAGGAGTGAGGGACCATAGGAAGGAGCAATGATGAACAGGAACAAGATTTTTTAACTTGGGTTTAAAAGACAAGATTTTCAGAGCTCCCACTCGCTGCCATGCATTCTATATGTAGTCTAGACTTCAGATACATCCTCATTTATTCCTCAATTTTGTGATAATGAAATGCTATTACAGCACGGTGGGTGAACCAAATGCAGCTAGGGTTGTGTATGGAGAGCACGGGGAGTGTGTTTTTAGTCAACTGGACACTAGATGGCTGTAGCTACAAAATCACTTATTTTTCAAAACTCTAAAGTCCTGTCCCAAACTACTCTGGAAACAGATGGATTCCAACCCACTCAACCGAACTGTTATCTTCAAAAGCCTGACAGGCATCAAGAAGAGCATGGAGACTTCACGTCTGAACCGCTATAAGTTGCCAAAAAGCAAGCACAAATCCTGGAAGTCACAGATTTTTGCATTGACAGAGCCTGGCAGGAAACACACATAACCTGCTTCAAAGTAATTCAACTCTATCCGTGTATTGTGTTCTTTTCAAGTTATGGGCCTATAGCCAATTTATTTGACAAATTATTGAGATTAATTATTGTGATGATTATGATGACCCATCTGTGAGGAAGATGGAGACATTTTTCCTCATTAAAGCCAGGATGCTATGACTCTGAGAAGGGGCAGAAACATTATAGAGCCCCTAAGTCATATGGTCTGGATGGGAATGCCAAGTCTAACTCTTGAGTTCTGTGCCCTTTCTATGTAGTAAACAAAGAAATGAGCTAAGTTCCTGCCCCACATTGTATATCTGACTCAGCACTTCTATCCTTCAGAATGCTTCTGGTTAATTATATACCCACACCCACCTTCCACATGATCCAAAACTGAATGTCAACTTCCTAGAAAGCTGAAACAAATGAAGAAGATTTCGCTGAGATGGGAGTCAGGGGAAAGGGATGCTGGCAGGGAAAGGAGATTTCTTATATTGATAGCTGGTAAACTTTGGGTTTTAGATCATGTTTCAGGTTTTCCAAAGCTTTATGCTTCATTTTTGCCAGTGAGAAAAAAATCAATGATTTTTCAGTATAAATGTAATCAAATAATGAGACCAGGATTTAATAAAAACATGAGCCAAATGATGGCTGCATGAGAGACTGAAGACCGTGGTTACGTAAGGAGCTGACCTGATTCAGCCCACCTTTGCCAGTTTCTTCCTCTGTGAACATCACCATTCAGCAAATATCTCCATCCAGCAATTTGGAAGTTCTTCTCCAAGGTCCCAGGTATCCCTCTCTTGTCCCATGTCCTTTTTATGCCTCGGTGCCTCCACATTGGACTGAACCTCATGAATTTCATGTCCAATTCAATCACCTTTGCCTCAGCTGTCATCACCTGTCACCTCTCCTCTGACTGGTCTTTGATGTCTTCATCTCTGAAATCTAGAAAATAAAGTATCTGAATAAATTCATAAACAAAATAATTCTAAAACAACTGAAAGGGTTATCTGAAGTCGATTTCTGTTGCTGTAATAATCTATCTGGCAAGAGGCAACTTAGGGTAGGAAAGTATGTTAGCTCACAATTCGGAGTAACAGTCAATCGTAACAGAGAAATCAAGACAGCAGGAAGTTTAAATAGCTATCACATCCCATTCACTGTGAAATGAGAGCATGCGTGTTCATGGCTTAGCTAGCTTTCCCTACTCTTATACAGTCCACAGCCTCAAACCAGAGAACGTTGCCACCCATGTCAGGGTGGATCTTACATCAATTAAAGTAGTCAAGACAATCTGACAGAGACATGACATGACCATGCTCAGCCTGATCTAGACAATCCCTCAGAGTCTAGGTTGTGCCAAGTTGACAATTTAAACAGTGGAGAGGAGTGGGGTGGTGTTTTTCCACAACAACTTTTTCTTTACTTTACAATCACAATATGAACCATACAGTTGACTGCATTCCTTCCAACCCTCCTGGAACTTCCCATTGTAACAGAGTAACATTGGAAATTGGTGAGAATCTTAAACATGACCAGCTTTGACTCTGTCACCAACTCCAGTCTCTTTCTCCTACTTCCTTTTCCTCCAGTATTTCCAAATGACTCTGTTCATTTGACTGTGCTCAACTCAACCCAGACTCCAGCTGTGCTGATTGTACCAGCTAGAAAGGACAGACACACAGACACACAGACACACAGACACACAGACACACACACACACACACACACACACACACACACACACACACACACCCCTACATATCTATCAAATCCAAAGGAAATACTTTGTATTCTAAAGAGCTCCCTGAGCTACTTTAAATACCCATCCCTACCCTGCATGTGGTTCTTATGTTTTAAATACTGTTTAGCATTCTATGCTTCTCCTTCATAACAATTATTATAATGATGTATTCACTTTATGGGTCTGGTTTGTTAGCCATGAAACTCCTAAATCTAGCAGAGTATTTTGCAAATTTAAAAGAAAATGGTCAATGATCGAAAATAAATTTAAATCATGATCAGCACACATATACTTACATGATAGTTATATTTCTGCCTGAGAAATCTCCCTAGACCATCACTTCTCATTTGAAGTACGGTATTACCCACCTTACATGAAAAAGAAAGTTCTTATAGGTATTAGTTACCCTTCCTGTTTGTTAGAATGTTTGATAGAATATTAGTTCTACAACCTACTAATAGACTTATCTCTCTCTGCATCTCTCTTTCTGTCTGACTTGCTTCTGTCTCTCTGTCTCTGTCCCCCACCCTACCCCATTCCATTTCTCTCTCTCTCTCTCTCTCTCTCTCTCTCTCTCTCTCTCTCTCTCTCTCTCTCTCTCTCTTCCACATTTGGGTATGCATACATGTGTATGCAACCATGTTTGGAGGTCAGAGATCAACACCAGAGTATCTTTCTGTATGAGTATGACTCTTCTTTATTTTTTGAGACAGGGTCTCTCACTAAACACAGAGCTCACTGACTGGCTAAAGTAACTCTGGGGATCTACCTTTCTCCTCTTCCCAACTACTAGGATTGCAGTCATGTGTCCAAATTTCCACAAAGGTTCTGGGGATTGAAACTCAGATCCTGATGATTGTACAACAGGTACCTCACTGTTTGAGCCATATCACCAGTCCTATACTTTAAACCGTTATTATATCATGAAAGCTCCTAAGAAAAAATAGTTCTCCAGAAATTTGTAAGATAAACCAGTGGGAAATTGGTATTTTTCCAAGCAATGCTTAAACTGGGGCTGTTTTAACAAAATAAAGGCAAATGTTGTGATTGTGACGATAGTGAACTTCCATGGTTAGACAGATGGAATCAAGGTCACACAGTGAGCCCATTCTGATGGATTCTTTGTCCGGGGACTGATCCACTATGAGTGAAGCTGCTTGGCTGTGTGTTGCTCTATTTCTGGTCAATAAATCCCTACTGTTATAATAAAATGGTTTGGAAAATAAAAATAAACAAGCTAACAATGGATCCAATTCATTACCGCCACTGGCCCTCATGAATAAAATGAATTCTTTACTGCCATTGGCCCTCGTGAATTAAATGTGGATTATGGTTTAACACAAACATATCGTACCATGTGAAATGACAGGCTTTTTCTAAGACAGTGGACTTTTATGTGAAACCATTGGAAATAGAATGTTTGCTTTCTTTCTAAATTTCATGTTAAAACACTAAGCATCAATTCAATGGCATTTGGAAATAGGTTCTTTTGAAGGTAAATGGGTTAGAGCTGGTTGAGGTGGAAACTTAAGGGTTCTTTGGAAAGTCTGTTGGATGGCATTTTGCTGGGGTAAACACGTGAGGGAACATTTAGCTGAAGCAGACATAGGTGAAAGGATATTCTGCTGAAGCAAGCACGTAAAAGGACGTGTGACAAAGGATTCTTTGCTAATACTACCCATGTATTGGTCTGCATTACATTGCATAGTTGAGCTGCATTTGTCAGGACTCCATAGAGAGAAGAGAACCAAAAAACTTCTGGTAGTGTGCAGTAGCTGTTTTTTGTCATTTCCATGAACATGGACTAATTGGCAGAGTCAGCTGAGACAAGACACGTGCTGGGGCAAGACAGGCAGAGGACATATGATGTTTGGAGGGTCTAAGTAGAACTTGACGGGGGCTGAGCTAGGCTTGCTTATAGAGCTAACGCTGCAATGCTGGGTCTTGTGTCTCCTATGATCTTTGCTTTGCTGGGAGAGGCACAGCTGAGAACTTCTCCTGGGGTTCCTCCTGGTCCCTCCTGCTGATTCAAGTCAAGGCTTAGGCCTGCCTATCTCTGTTGGTCATGTCACTGCTGTTGCTAACCCTGTTCTCCAAAACTGGACTGCTGGTGTATCTGTGAAGTGTTCTCGAGTGGATCAAGCTGCCACTGCTAACCTGTGAACTCAACTGCCGATTTCTGGACAACACAGATGCGAGTTGCTCCAAAGAACCTTTCTAAACAGGTTCACTCCTCCAACCCTGTATCCTTTCTTTCCCACTACCTCTGGTGGGTGATGGACTAAAAGGGAAGTTAAAGCATTTAAGAATCTTCATTAAAAATAGGTTGTGAAGCTCGAATCATCAAAGATACAATCCACAGACCACATGAAGCTCAAGAAGAAGGATGGCCAAAGTGTGGATGCTTCACTCCTTAAAATAGGGAACAAAAATATTCATAGGAGGGGATATGGAGGCAGAGTTTAGAGCAGAAACTGAAGAACAGCCATTCACAGCCGTGTCCCATATATATATATATATATAGTCACCAAGACTTGATAAGATTGATGAAGCTAAGAAGGGCATGCTGAAAGGAACGGGAACCGGATATAGATGTCTCCTGAGAGACACAGCCAGAGCATGTCAAATACAGAGTCGAATGCCAGCAGCAAACCACTGAACTGAGAATGGGACCCCCCGCTGAAGGAATTAGAGAAAGGACTGAAAGAGCTGAAGGGGTTTGGAAACCCATAAGAACAACAATGCCAACCAACCAGAGCTTTCAGGTACTAAACCACTACCCAAAGACTATACATGGACTGACCCATGACTGCATATGTAGCAGAGGATGGCCTTGTAGGGAACCAATGAAGGGAGAAGCCCTCGGTCCTGCCAAGGTTGAACCCCAGGAAAAGCCCTTAGTCCTGCCAAGGTTGAACCCCCTGTGTAGGAGAATGTCGGGGGCGGGGAAGGGAGGGGAGATGGATGGGGAGGGGAACACTCTTATAGAAGAAGTTAGCCAGAGGAAGTGCACTTTAAACTTGGAATGCTTTCAACTAAAAGGGGGGGGGTGTAAAGAAATCATTTCATCTATCTATCTTTCTTTCTATCATCTTTCTTTTTTCTATCTCTTCTCTTCTTTTTCTTCTCTCTCTCCTCTTCTCTCTCTCTCTCTCTCTCTCTCTCTCTCAGTGTACGTGTGTGTGTGTGTGTGTGTGTGTGTGTTATGTTTTTCTGTCTCCACCAACTTCCTAAGAGGTCCTGCTTTCCTTTTTATATTTCCTCAGATACTTATCACAGCCCAGCCACCTACCACACTTGAGGATTCCCTGCTGCTGCCGGGACCTTCAGCCTCTCAATATCAAGATTCTGTGTAGGATCAGAGTCAAAGTAAGAATTCCTTACTCACTGGGGAGCCAGACAAGCCTTGTTTCAGCTTCTCCTGGGAAAACTAATAAGGTTCTTGGTGACCAGATCCAGTCCCTAAAAGAAATAGAGACATTTAGCTTTGAACGTCCGTAGGTGAGAGTGGGTGACTGGTAGCTCTAGCTGTCTCTCCATAAGCACAATTCCAGGGCAAATCAATTCTAGAGGTGTTTGTTAGACCAGGTATGTAACTCACTGGGACAAATGTAAGTCAATTCTGCTATAGGCAGAATGACTACTGCAATAAAGAGATCTTTAATTTCTCTACTCAGAGGCACTCATCGATGGTAGCACCCCTTGCTCATTTGCATTTTGCTATAGCTTTAAAAAAATGCGCAAAGTTGGCTTCTGGGAAATTAAACCCTTCTTACGTGACCTAAAGCCAAGGGAATCTATTCCTTAATTCCAGTTTTACAGCCTGTGTTTCACAAGCCTTAAATGAAATAAATAAATAAATAAATAAATAAATAAATAAATAAATAAATAAATAAATAATAGGGGATTTTGTTCTTTTTATTTGTAAATAGATTTTTAAAAATCCTTTAAGATATATATATATATATATTGCTCGTGCTGCATAATTTAAAAATAGACTTTACATCTTTACAAAATACAAGTTCTCTATTCTTTAAGGAGCACAGTGAGTACTGCACTTTCAAGCAATGAACAGCAGCATTGGCTCTTACATAAGGGCGAGCTCCCTCTTGAAATCTGAATGAGCAGCTCCTACCAAGTGAAATGTTTTCCAAGCCTGATCTGGCCTGAATTCAGTTACTTTGTTATATAAATGCCTTTTTGTATTTTCCGTTTGAAAGCCAGCATTTATCTACCATACTTGACCTAAAACTCTACACTTTACTCCATGCAAAAAATCGCAATAGAAAAAGTGGGGCGACAACAACATGTTCTCCTAGATTACCTTGCCCAGTATATCACTTTGACATAGCAAATAAATAAGGCGGGTTTAGTTACCTAAAATGGAACGAATTCAACTTTAAAATTTATGTTCATAAGCTAGATTCAAAATAGTATGGATCCTCGTGGTTGTAATATGAAATAAATACATTTTCATTTTGTAAACAAGACGGGAAGACAGTTTTGTAGCTTCTGTTCAGGCCATAGTGACCCAATTACCTGGTCAAAGGGCTGAGTGAATGCAAGAGGAGGGTGAGTTAAAGTTTAACTCCCAGGAATTGTAAACCAAACCTACAGCCACTGAACCTTTGGAGTTTGATACGATGATTAGAATATAACTAACGTGGTGTGCGGAATTCACCATAATCAAGAAACCTTTTCCGGGTGGGGGAACCTCAGAAATTACTCAGGTATGGCCCATGCTTTTTTCGTATTTTCTGTTTCAATCCTGTGCTGTTGTGTCCGTTAGAATGCATGAAAACAACTCGTGCTCTCTCTCCTATCCCTGAGCCTAATCCGGAGAGCTGTCCTTTGAGTCTTTTACTAATGAAACTATCTGAAAATCAAAGCAATGTCTTGGGCTTGCTCTGTCTTCTCAAGCGGAGATAAAATTCCACAAGATACTTCTTGATCGGGTATGTTTCCAAGGCTTGGGGAAAGTGGAGTCATCACTGTGGGTTCGCAAGTGGAACTCATGTGCTGCAAACTTAACCTCCACTTGCCATCAGGGAGACCTGGGTTTCACTGTCTGTCCCACTCTTAGGTCCTGGAAACAGAAACGTGATTAACAAAAGACATAGCTTCCCTTCTCCAACAGCCTCTGGAGTTGTGTGTATCAGTCCCGAGTCCTATCATACTTTAGACCCCACTTATTCAATCAACTCCTATGTACTACCACCCTAAAAAAGAAAAAAAAAGAATCAGGATGGATTCTTGCTATTTCTTCTGCTATTAACATGCTAACCAAAATAATATCCTAAGATATTTGCTTTTCCTTCTAGCAAGGAAAGAAAAACGTTATGGAAAAGCGGTTGTTTTTGAGTATGTTAAATCTCAACCTTGAGATATCTATTTATTAGATCGCTTTCATAGACTAAGCAAACAGCACAGTTCGCGTATTTTCATAGTACCATTTTTCTCAGCCCTAAAACATAGCTAAAAACCACAGTACAATGGCTCTAAAGAGGGAAATAGATCAGGGCATTTCTCTGTCCTATCAGAAATCTCAACTTTGTGCGTGAAGCGTCGTTGCTTCACTATCAGAAAAGCCAGCCACGGAACGGCCCCATTGAACACATCCCTATAGTAGTGAAAGTTACAGATGGAGGTCTACACGGGATGAAAAGTGAGAAATCATTTAATGCACATCCTAGAAGATTAATGTTTTATAAGCCACATATTAGTAAGTTTCCACTCAAGTTGTAATTTAGGAGAATGGAAATGAGTTGTTCTAGCTTGAAACCCTAAAGTCCTAAGCACAAGGCACTGTCAGAGAACAGAATCTGGAGATAAAGGTGAAGTCACTTACTTGTCCAAACAATTAGGGGTTCCCCTGCTGACATGGAGTAGATCCACCTTGTTTATTTTTAAGGCCGTGTTTTCTGAATAAGAGTGGTTTTTCTCAGCTTAAAAAATGCATACAGATTTACTGTGCATTAAATATAGGGGAAAGATAAAAGACAGTTGGCGAGAAACAGGTTGTTTTAAGTGACACTCACAGAATGCTACAGTGGATCCAAAACCATGAGGAGTGGTTTTTAACTAGACAAGTTAATCTGTGATGTTTCAATATCAACATTACCCGCACTGCACTCCGGGGACATAGGGACTCACAAACACGTGTCTCCCACAGGCAATCAAATGAGTCAAGTCAGACAGCAGAAAGGAGGTCTTCTTACTAGTTGGGTGCCCTTCAATATAACTAATGGTTGTTGGGTATTAGATTTTCAAGCACATTTCTAAGCACCTGCTACAAATTTAATCTCATGTTTTCTTAGAATACCCATATGAGGCCAATACTATCATCATTCTATTCTACCATGTATTATATTGTTACTTGTTTGAGGGGCAGACAAGTTACTTAACAGACTTGTTGTTAAAGGCAAGTGACATGGCCAGGTTATGCAGCTGGGTGGTCTCCTTGCACATGGGGACCCTGTACTAAGTCACTAGGATTTACCATGTGATGTGTATCCTATGTGTATTACTATGTGGGTGTTTATTGTTGGACTAGCCAAAGGAACAGGTAATGTAGATTTCTACCCTTCCTTTATAGAGAACTCCTTCTTCCAGGAACACTTGTCTATCAGCATCTCTCCAAATTTTTATTTGTTAGACTACGGGCTAAGGGTAAAATACTTTCATACCCCATGCCTGTTATTCACAACAACCAGATCACCTGAAATCACCAGGTTTGGATCGGTCTCAGTCAAACCATCCGAGAACTCCCAGGCTTTCACAATCCTCCACCAAACAAAGCCAAGCCCAGGTTAAAGGCTTTAAAATTAATCCCAGCAAGAGTGCCAGATTCTTCTACAGGCTTACTCAGGCTGGAACACTCACTCCAAACCTCCCTGGCCTGAGAAGCTGTGCACCTTATTTGAGTTCCCGAGATCTCAGATTCTTCAGATGGGAAATGGATGTCTGTCTACCCACGGAACATTATAAAGTTCCATGTACCGGTGCTTAGGCGCCCACTTGACCCCTTCTACCATGCTCCCATTAATAACAATTCTTTTTTTCCAGAAAAACTTACTTTCCAAACTTACCACCCACTAGCTTTCTCAAAACAATTCCATTAAGATAGAAAACTATATAAATATACACTCATTATTTATATAAGCCATTGCACTTCTTTGGAACTTGTATACACACACACACACACACACACACACACACACACACACACACACACACACACACACACCAACTACAAACAAGATGAATTTTATTTTAGAGACTATTTCTCAAAACTGCTATTAAAAACTCAACATGTCTATATTGGCACCCATAGTTTCCCACTCTGACATTCTGACACTGTATATGTTAACTTTATTACACAGACAGATGGGTTAAAACCTATTTCAGTAACTATCTAAAAACTCTGGTATCCCCTAGGATGCTGGTTAATACTCTGGGTACTATTGCCCAATGGCTTTCATTACCACATGTGTCTGTACATGACTCAGAAAGTTCAAACAAGACAGTATCGATCGACAGAGGATAAACATCGCTTTATCTTATCCATAGACACAGTAACTAGGTTTCTCTCAAGTGCATCTCTAACAGTCCAAACTCCCCCAGGAAAGGCAGTTGGAAGAGAAGCCTCACTCCTGCAGTGACCATGCATATTCAACAGCTAAAACCCATCTGTTCCTTAGCTTAAAACTGCAAATCTTGTCAGTTATCATTAACAAATATTTACTGCCAAACGAATCAGGAAAATTGACTTATCATTTTAAGCCATCAGCCCTATTCCAACCAGGCTATAAGCTTTTAAGGTTATTTAGAATTTTGTTTTTCTAATTGCTTCATTTTCTCCCTTCCCTTCCTTCCTCCCAACCCTTCCTATGTACCTCCCACTGCTCTTTCTCAAATACATGACTTGTGTGTGTGTGTGTGTGTGTGTGTGTGTGTGTGTGTGTGTGTGTGTGCATGCGCGCGCGCACGTGCAGTTTGGGAAGATAGAAAGATAATTAGATAGATATTCTTAAATATATAAATACAACCTACTCAGACCATATGATGTTACTTGTATAAATTTAGGATTGATCATTTTAATTTAATACAACCGAAGTTTTGTGTTGAATATTTTTGACCTCTTCAAATAAAAAGCTAAAATATAGTCATACATTGATAATTGGTTTCAGGGATTGGGCCCAGGACCTCGGTGGTACCCAAATCCTCATATACTCAAGTCTCCTATAGAAAAACATTTCTGTGTTTGCATATAACATATACACATCCTTTTACACACTCTAAGCTCTCCCTGGACTACTTCCTGTCCCTTGCACATTGTAAACACTATTAAAGAGTTTCATGCTGCATTGTTTATATCTTATTGTATATATTGTATACATTGTATATATCTTATTCAAGATAAATGCCTATTTATGTTCGAGACAGATGTATTTCTTTCAAATATTTTTATTTTTTAAAGAATTACTTATGTATTTTATAATATGTATGTATGTATGTATGTATGTACATTGTAGTGGTCTTCAGTCACAGCAGAAGAGAGCATCAGATCCCATTACAGATGGTTGTGAGCCACCATGTGGTTGCTGGGAATTGAACTCAGGAACCCTGGAAAAGCAGTCAGTGCTCATAATGACTTAGTCAGCTCTCCAGCCCCATCTTTCAAATATTTTAATCTGTGGTTGGCTGAATCTATGGATAGAGAACCTACAAATTCAGATGTCCATGTATGTTTGCACTTGTAGAAATGACTGTCTTCACTAAACTATGCTGACATCCTCACTCTCTATCTTGACAGTTTGAAAGATATCTAAGGAAAGTGTATTCTTTATGGATTTATAGAGGAAATTTTATGTGCATCGATATTCACAATCATGTGAACACATCCCAGGCTTGCTTGTTCTACTGGGGATTATTTTCTAGCAATAGTGAAAGGACATAGTCATAAAGATATGATAGCTCCCTGGTTTGCAGAGTGTTCTGCGTCAATAAATAATATGTCTAGTGAGAATTAGCACTCGACAGTTTAACCAGACTATCTAAATAAGCAAATTCAATAATAATTCTATAAAATCCTATTTTTCAATTTGGTAGTAATGACTTTACTTCTTCCAACAATTAGGAAATAGTAATCGGTTGGGATGCTCTATTGATTTAAAGAACACTAGGGATGAGTATGGGGACTACTTACCCTTGTATCTTATTACCATGGCACAGTCTAGTTTATAAATGTATTTCAGGGCCAGAAAGATAGCTCAGCAGGTAAAAGCAATCACTGTGCAAGCCAGAAACACAAATTCAATTCCCAGAACCCATAATGAAAAGCAAGTACTAACTTCCCAAATTTCTCCTCTGGTATATATACACATCCACACTCATACCCATACATCATACATATGCATGCATATAATAATCAACAATTAATAACAATGTTAATAATAATAAATTTTATGGATTAAATTTGTTCTTTGACATTTCCGTGTGTGTGTGTGTGTGTGTGTGTGTGTGTGTGTGTGTGATTGCTTTCAACATAACCTCTCTATTGAAAAATATTAGTGTTAACTCTTTGAAAATTTTACACACTACATTTTGATCACATTTTACTCCCAACTTCTCTATGATCCATCCTCACCTTCCCGGGTCCCTCACCTTCAGGTCTTCAATTTTTAATTAAATAGCTAACCCATCAAATCAAATATGTGCTGTCTATACACATCTCGGTATGAGACTATCTGCAGAAGTTGGCCTATCAGAAGCCGTATCTCCTTTTCTTCACAATTTTATTCATGCATTTATTTAGATATTTTTGAGAATTTCACAAATATTGTTAGATATCATTTACCTTTCCTACCATCATTTGAAGTCCTCCCCATGCTTCCCGCAACTTCCTATTGAAGTCATGACTTCCTGTTTCATAATTATTTTAGTTAGACACACACACACACACACACACACACACACACACACACACACACATACATTTACAAATCCAAGCTGCTGAGTCCCTTAGTGCTGCCCATATGTACATGTGTTTAGGGCCAACCACTTTGAACTGGATGAGCCATCGGGGATTTGATCCCTGGAGAAGACTGACTCTACCTCATTTGCCATTATTTACCTATTGCATCTACACATGCAGCCTTGTGAGATTCCCACAATCCACATAGGCATGTCTATTTCTGCTCTTGTTCAGATGCCATATTTTTGAGATTTTTGGATGCATCTTCCATGAGATACATAAGCGATCCCATCTATCAGGTGATTGACTAGTCCTCCGAGGAGCCACGTTCTAAAACAAACAAACAAACACAAAACAAAACAAACTGCCTCTGTGAGAAGCTATCAACTGTACATACCTTCTCTGTTAAGGACGGGAGGCCCATGAAGCCCTTCTCACTTCATGCTAGAGCATTGGCTGGATTGATCTTGTGCAGTGGGCGGGTCTTCTGTAGGTCTTATTCAGGCATCCACAACTGCTGGGAGTTAATAAAATCTAGCATGTCACTTTTTCACTTTGATCTGTCTCAACCACCTTCCCTTACAATTCTTCTTCCCCTCTTCTTGAATGGTCCCCAAGTAATGAGGAGTGAATGTGATATAAATGCCATAATGGTAGCTGACACCCTATGGTCACTTATACTCTGTACTGTCACCAGATGTGAGTTTCTACACAAACTACTGTCCAATCATAACAAAACAGAACTTTTCTGACTTGTTCTGAGACAAGCACTAATCAACGAGTGGAAAGAGATGAATTTAGAGGGAAGCTTGATACTATGTCAGGTTAGCAGAATAGTAGTGTCAGATTCAACCCTCAGGCTTATGAGTTCCCTAATCATGGGTTCTTGGCCAGGTGTGCAATACAGAGCATGAGTTTCATTCTGTGGGGCAGGCCTTAACTCCATTCAGAAAGCAGCTGGTTACACCTATAACATTTGTCCCACTAGTGTACCATGTCTTACCATGCCAGACACCAATGGAGTTCAAGGATTCCAAGCTAAAGTAAGACTGTGGATGACTTTCCCTCAGTAAGCTGCATAGCTCCTTCCAGTAGTGTGAAAGCATTTCAACTGGGAGGAGACTTCCTAGTTAGTATTGCCTTGATTTCTGTATGTTCTGTATACAATCTATATGATGTTGCTAGCAGAAAAAATATATCCATTTCTGGTGGGCAACGAAGAGCAATGTCAATAGCCTGTATTGTTTGTGAGGTCTATGGGTTACCTTTGACCAACAACTCAAGGCAAGGTATCCCACCTAGCACTAGACTTTGGAGACTGTGGCTTTTGAGAGAGCAGCATCTTCTTTATCCTCTGTGTAGGGTAACTCCAATTTGAGGACTTTATATGACTATATGGATGTGTGAAGGTTATAAAATGGATTCCTATATGGCCTTTTCAAACATCTCTAATGTTGACTATCCTTCCGCCAACCTCCTCATTGTCCCTACCCCTTTATGTCTCTCTCACCCTTGTTCCAATAATCTTTTTGTCACATTCAAGGCACTTTGTTTTGTTTGTGACTCACTGAGTTTGCCCACTGGGCAGCTATGATGATCGTGATGAGTTTGGAAATAACCATTGGAACCTAGTAGGTTCAGAAATAAGGGCACAATTGAAAACAATGGTTCTCACTCTCCCAGAATCCATCAGTTAAGATGTAAGGAATGAGCTTCTTCTTGTGAGCTTCTTCCCCATCCATTACTGGTTATTGGCAAAGCTTGTCTTATGAAGGCCTAGTGCAAGTCACTGTAGATGCCGTGACTTCATGATTACAATGGCCATGTCATTTCTAGAGAATAGCATTTTGCTGTTCTCCTCCCTTTCTTCTGGCTTCTATATTTGTCCCATGCCTTCTTCCAGAATGATCCCCTGAGGCACAGATGGACTAATAGAAGCTCTTGCTGAGGCATGAGCCTGCAACCTATCATTCTCAAAATCTTGGACAGTCATGAGTCTCTTCATTCACTGCTATTCATGGAAGAGAGAAGCTTCTCTCCTTAGAACCAAGAATAGAATTTGTCTATCTGTATAAACATGCATGTGCAGAACGCAGTACGGTGGTATGCCTATTTATCTAAAGAGCAGAAGTAAGTTGGCCTCTAGGATCTATGACCTCCCTAGACATGGTAGTGTTGTTTTCCTATTTTATTTTATTTTATTTTATCTTATTTTATTGGATTTTTTCTTTACTTGCATTTCAAATGTTATCCCCTTTCCAGGTTTCCCCTCCAGAAACTCCCTATCCCATCCCCTTACCCCCAGCTTCTATGAGATTGCTCCCCACCCACTCCCTCCTGCCTCCCCGCCCTGACATTCCCCTACACTGTGGGGATCCAGCCTTGGCAGAACCAAGGGCCTCTCCTCCCATTGATGCCTGACAAGACCATCCTCTGCTACATATGTAGCTGGAGCCATGGGTCTGCCCATATGTACCTTTTGGTTGGTGGTTTGGTCCCTGGGGGCTATGGGGTATCTGGTTGGTTGATATTGTCCTTCCTATGGGATTGCAAACCCCTTCACCTCCTCAATCATTTCTCTAACTCCTTCACTGGGGACCCTGTTCTCAGTCCAATGGTTGGCTTCAAGTATCGGCCTCTGTATTGGTCAGGCTCTGGCAGAGCCTCTCAGGAGACAGCTATATCAGGCTCCTGTCAGTATGCTTCTTGGCATCCACAATAGTGTCTGGGTTTGGTGGCTGCATATGGGATGGATCCCCAGGGTGCAACAGTCTCTAGATGGCCTTTCCTTTAGTCTCTGCTCCAAGTTTACAATGCCAAGCATGAATTCCCTCTTATAGGGCAGGTCCAACAATGCATCCTGGGAGTGCTTGGTCAGCCCCATAACAGTCATGTCTCTATTGTGTATGTGAGCATAGTTTTGATAGGTTGATATACTAGTTCATTTGGTAGATAGCTGAGTAAGACCAATGATATATTATCTCCCCCTTGTAGTCTAAGTAGCATTTCTGGCACCTTTAAGCTATATAGCAGAATAGAAGTATCTAGTTCAATTCCAGCTTAATATATATACATACATACATACATACATACACACACACACACACACACACACACACACACATTACAATCAAGGTATGTGTTGTCATCAGGAATGAAGGAGTCATATCATCTAGGTCTGGTGGGCAACCAAGATTAAAGATAGGAACTTGAACTGTTTGAGGAGACTTCTGGGGGCTTACTAACCAGCAATTCCTGAAAAAGTATCCCACATGGGATGGTGCATCCTACTGCTTCTACAACTAGCTATAACAAGTAAATGTTTTAAAAATACTTCATACCTAAGAATTAAATAAGTTAATATCAAACTTCTTCATGCTCATTTTACTATGTTCTGGTTTAAAGTAAATGAGTTATGATTCATCATTCCATGGGTTCAAGATGTTTAAAGAAGATTTTCTCTGTCTGTGTAGAGTGCTAATGATTCAGGGGTCTTCAGCTATTCTAGCAGATGTCAACTGACTTATCAATCAGTCAGAGGCTAACAACACACTTAGGATACATCAAGGTGAATGAAAAGTCAGTTCCAAAGAGGGTCTAGAAGAAAGCAGCCCTAAAACAAACTGAACCATTCCATTACTGTGGAAGAATGCAGTGAGAGAAATGGAGGTATAGACAATCATAAAATCTCCTAACAGACTGTTGGGAGAGTGCGAAGCATCACAGACAGACGCAATTGCTTTCTGTTTCTAGCAGTGTTAATAATCTTCCCTTTGGCTGTTTTATTGGGCTTCTGCATAGCACTTACCTACTCTGCTGGGGCTATTAGCATGAAGCAAACAGGCTTATTAGATGTACTCAAACCCTATTGCTTCTGATTATTTGTTCTGGAAGTCAGGAATCTAAATCTGATACCATGGGGGAATGAACAATGTTGGCAGAAGAATCTTCTAATTCTCTTTCTCAGAGCCACATAACAGCACCCACACACACACTCCCAGTAGGATGCACACATTTACTCCTAACCAATTAGGACTTACAAGCTGTAATTATGAGAATAGCGGTATTATTAACAAGTTAACTTTAACATTCTCCCGTGGCTCTCCCACATGCTCGGCACTTTGGTGAGCCGATTTAATCCTTCTGCAAAATAGATACGATTACTATATCATTTCTCCAATCAAGAAACTAAAGCTTAGGAACATAAAGAAACCAGAACGAGCCATGCCGCATGCCTCAGTTTGCAAACTAAGAGCAGATGGGTGATTCTAAAACGTATTGCAGCTTAGGAAACTGAGATCTCTTTACAGAGAAAAACTAACTGAATATCCCAAGAATGGAGAATGTCTTTCTAAAAACAGCAATCAAAATTCAAAACTCTAGCCTTCTAGCGGGCCATTGCTTTGTATTACTACCCACTGCACACATCTGAAATTCAGCCTGGTTCTCTGCAAATTCTAGGAGGCAGGGTAATAGGTCCTCCAATGTCAATAAGGACCTATCTCTTCATTAAGTCTCACCTTCCTCTCTGTGATCACATTCATAGACAGAGATTCAGTTAAAGGAAATTCAAATGTGACTTATGGACCTAGAGGTTCAACTTACAGAAGAAATCCATGTGTGCAAAGGTATAGTTAACACAGTGGGAGGGCCAGCCATAGAGCTATCACTGAACACATGAAGCAATTGCTATAAAGGACTTGGCTGCCTCACATCCAAATTCTTGTGATATCTGGAAGATAACAAATTATCTCCTTGGATACACATCCTTAACCCAGTAGGAAGACTAACTAGCTCTGTGTGTATACAGGGAGTCCTAGATAAGACCACGTTCATTTGGGACTTTAAATGAAGATTTAAATGGTCCTAAATATGACTTCACCAGCCTGAATAGATTATGATTTATTTACCATTAGAGTGAATGTTTTTCATATGTTTTCTAGAAAAAATAAATTAGTTGGAAGGTAGACTGTGCGTTCTAGCACTCAAAGCCTAGATAAGACCAAGTATTACATAGCTAGGTAGGAATGGTAAGTAAGTAAGGGGAAGTTGAATAGTGAAGGAGAGAAGGCATGGAGGGGAGACTAAAATGATGGACTTGAAGGAGGTGTCTGTGTGAAAAGTTAAACTTATTAAACAATTCTGACTTCTTATTAGTCGAGGGAGCATCACATAGACTGGACACTGACCCCAGCGTGTCCCTCACTCCCTCGCTGTGTAACAAACACTGTTGCATGTGCAGTGATCGGAACTCGAGTCGCCCTGAGAATGTTATTATATGATCCTTTAAGAAAAAAAGGACAAAACAAAATACCTGAGTGGGAATCCCTAAAATGGGGCTGGCGAGAGCTCTTGTGGGCTGGACTGATCACATGAATTGGATGTCCACATCCTGATAATCATTCTCTGACTTCACGCACATATGTACACCTAATACCTAGACACATACTAACACGCAGAGATGTACAGAGAGACACATGTGTACACATGCATGCACACAGACACTAAATATATAAATAAATTAAATTCAAAAGGCTATAATGAGGCTAGAGAACTGGCTCAGGAAAGAACAATGGCTGTTCCTCCTGATGACCCAGATTCAACTTCCAGCACCCACACAGCAGCTCACAATCACCTGTAACATTCGTTCTAGTAAATCCAAAACCTCTCTCTTCTGGCCTGTGTGGGCACCAGGCACTCACATAGTGTGCAAATGTACATGCTTGAAAAATATTCATAAATATAAAATTTAAATTAAAACAACCTGTAATGTCTACAAACTCATTTTCATTTACCTTTCAGAGATAACACATAAAATTAAATATGTTTCATAATAACAATACTCTTTATTATCTCAGAATTTCAAAGAATGAGATAAAGACCAATAATATATGGTACTGACATAGCAGAAGGAAATATTATGTTAAAACAAAATATTCTAGTCTGAGAATGCCTAGATTCGTAGCCTAGCTCGACCAACTGACTTTGGGTCAATTACTTAACTTCTACTAAAATCAAGATAATTTTTCGAAGGAGAACAGAATTTCTATGTGACCTGCTTCAGACAACACCAAGCAAGGGTCAGCCAACCTTAGGTACAACCATGATTCTTATCACATTTCTATGCTGAGAACAAAATGCTTTAGAAGAAGAAAATGATTAGGAGAGAGATGGACCATGAGCTGAAACATTGAGAGTGGTTTTTAGGATGCAAAGAGACTGAGAAATTAACAGAATTCTCACCCCCAGTTTGAAAAATGTGAGCTTGGCACCCCCTCACCCACAGTTCTGTGGCAGTTTTCCCAAGGGATAAATATTCTCTATCACTGACGGGACCTTCTGTGTTTTGGGTTGTATTTTTGTTTGTTTTCTCTGCTTTTTTGTTTTTTGGGTTTTTTGTGGTTTTTTTTCTTGGTTTTGTTGTTGTTGTTGTTGTTGTTTTTGGTGTAGAATGACTTGAAGGATCTTGGGTAATCATTAAAGCAAGCAAAGTGGAAGGCTGAATCTTTACACTACGGTACAAATCTCTCAGGCTTTGTTATTGACATAGTTACAGCCAGAGAAACCCAAACCACTCAGCACTCAAGGCCACTTCTAAAACTCCAGGTGACTGTTTAAAGAGATGATTACTAGTCATCTAATGTTAGTGTGTCAAAAATGCAAGCATTCAGTACATTATCCAGTCCTCAAACCCCTGCACAAGTGTAGAAACTTTACAATGAGTATATCCCAGAGGAGAAAATTAAATGTAGAGGATAGGATGGGGTGAGGGCTAAGAGAATCAGCAAGACTGCATTGAAAGAATTCCAGACCTGTATCCACTAAGGGACACCAAGAAAATGCTTCCTTCTATGTGGGACAAAGAGGTCCCTTCTGCTACCAAGAATTCTAGTAGTTTGGGTTTTTTGCAACAGTCCTCAGCACCGTCCTAAGCAATCTGCACTCCATTTCTAGCTCCACGTCAGTTAGCAGCTGACCATTCTCGTGAACAAGAATCTGAGGCGGATCCTCCCGTCTCAAGTGATATGTTGATGCCAACTTCCCTGTTGGATCTGGATGCTGGACTCACCCATGAAGAAGTTGGGGCTATTACAACTTACACACTGAGAACTGACTTTTTCACGTGTGCCAGCGCTTCCTCGTAGAAGCCTGTCTTTTTCTAAGTGCAGTGTTGAATGTAAGGATGGTGTTGTCTCTAAAATCAAAGAAGTTGGAGAACCATCTCTCGCAAACTGAGATTAAACAATCATCCTTTTTTCCCCCAAAGTCTCTTAGTTTCCAAAAAAAAAAAAAAAATCTGTATCCCTATTAACTGTAGTAAACTGGTGGTTTCCTAAAGGCAGAAAAGTTATTCTATTCTTTTTTAAGTTACATTGCTCATTCATAGGATGAAAGAATTCCCTCACTAGAAAGAAGAAGGAAGAAGAAGGAGAAAAGTCAAGAAAGCTTCGAGTACCCTTTGTTAAACTCCGTGCTGGATAGTCATACTCTCCGGCCTGCTGAATTGCTACTGTGCCTCTGTGGAGGAGACATCCCTAACCCAAACTCAGAATGAAGAAACGGCTTAATTAACCTGACCCAGGCTTGCATAGTGTTAAGTGGCAAAACTGCAGCCTTCAAGCATCAATCAAAGAAGATGACATCATAATCATGAATAATAATCAATATTGGATGAGAGGCTCTGGGTTTTAATATCATACAGCACAATTGTAAAATTAAGTAAAGCAGAGCATATTGTATCTGGAATAATCTGAAAAATTAGTAATTGTGAAAATTGATGATTATTCAGCTGTGGAAATGCTGAATTAGGATATTTGCAGTAAAATGGATAAGGAAGGGAACATAAAGAGAAAACCTTATTCTTTCTTATATGTGAATCACAGTCTGTAATGTGGACATACACAGAAGCAGACAGGTGGGTATAATAGCATTTAAAAAGGAGGCCACGGAAGGGTGATAGTAGAGGGTAAGGAAGGACAGATTGCAGGCACAAGGGCACACATGGCACGAAAAAAGACATCAAGGCAATTGTTCCTACAGCTTCCACTGTCAGCGTTGTTTTCTTTTATGGATGGCGGATAAACATATAAAGATATAATTGATGGGGACGTGTGAAGCACGAAATGCAGCTCTGTCATCGGAAGAGCCATTCTAACTGAACGGAAGTTTACTGAGATGTAGAGCTTGGAAATAGGCAAGGGTTAATCTGAGTTGCTATGGGACGTTTTCACTCATGAGTTCATTATAATAAATGACATCAGTAAATGAAAACAATAATAAAGTATGGGCGTTAACTATGCAAGTAATTCCAGCATAGGGAGACTGAGGCAGAGGAATTACAGGTTGAAAGACTAGATCCCATCTCAGAGCAATACTGAATTAACAAATACAGCTTTTTGAATTGTCATCTCTGTAACAAGCCACATGACTTGACCCATACAATTAACTGCAGGATAAACTTAAAGAAAGATCCTTATGCTTTTTGAACCTAAAATTCTCTTAGGTCCAATTATTCACCCCAACTTCCTTACAAAAGACTTGCAATTTTCATCTGTTAACATTTTCTGAACTTGTTTCTTGGACTAAAATTTTTTAAAAAGCCACCATTCCTTTTTAAATTTTTAATGTTGAAAGAATAGCAATCGTGTTTGAATGTCTTCATTTCATTGTTTCTTATCTTCCCATCGTGCTGTCTAAGGGATTTTTGTTTCTAGGCTAGTCATAAAAGAAAGGAGAAATAAACAGCACGTTACTGTCACCACTGGCCACCAGGGCTTCATTTGCCCTTGTGTATAGACATCCACAGTCACCATCGCCAGTCTGTGAGCATATACCTACTCACAACACCTTATGGAGTGGGTATGACCTTGTGTTAGCCATAGACTGTGAGAAAGGACAACATCCAGTAAGAATACGTATACATGGGCGTCAAGAATAGTTAGGACCTAGGCTCCCTGAACCCCTATCCAGGATATTGTGCCACGTAGATTGTTAAAAGCCTCTAAGGTAGGACTCCGCAGAATTATTTGGCTACTTTCTGTCCTTTCAAACTCACATGAAAGTTTCTTGACTTGACCTAATCATTCTCTCTTCATAGCTGTTTCCTTCCCTCTAAACACCACTACAAATTATCATTTTGTACAGCTAATATTAATATCTTTTTTAAGGTATTAATAAAAATACTTCTTGTCTGGACTTCATTAAGACTAAGTCCAACCCAAATCAGCTGAGCCAGATCTGGTAATGATACAGGAGAATGAGACTCTCTTATGAAACAATTATCCATTGAAGGTCATGAGTGTGTCAACAGCAAACTATTAAAGAAAATGCGGGCTCGTTTTCTCTCCTGTCATCTCGTTTCTTCCTTCCTTCATACTCTTTTCTTCTTTTCAGTACACTTTTATGTGTCTACCCTATTTGACAGTATGTATTCAATTGTTCTCTGTTACTTTGTTTGAACACATATGGTGTTTATATTAGAGCTCCAGTGAGCTATTATTAACTCCATCGCATAGTGCTGTTACCAAGGGTCCACTTATATCATTTCTTGGTTTTAAATCACAAACACACACATAGAGAGCACATCACACACACACACACACACACACACACACACACACACACACACACACACACCACACACACACACCCACACACACACACCACACACACAACAAACACCACACCACACACACACACACACACACACACCACACACACACACACACAAACACACACACACACCACACACACACATACACATACATACACACAAACACACAACAACACACACACACACACACACACACCCACACACACAAACACACACCACATACACCTTGAGAAGGGATAACACCGAAGAGGAGCTGACTCCAAACGGGCGTCTGTTCTTTCTTCAGAGGTCCCCACCATCTCGGATGTGTTATCAGCTGGTTCTACTGAGGCTGCTCTCTGGTGAGAGTAAAGAACAGTACACGTAATGTGTAATTAATGGTTCAAGTAACTAAAGCCTGAGGACCTCACTCAGGCTGGACACAAGCTCTGTGTGAGCAGATGACGGTGCTGTTCTGACAGTAAGATAAAGGAAGGGGGCGTGAGATTCGGTGTTGTGAGTGGCACTTACTAACCTTTAGCACACAGTTAAATCTCAAACGCCCTGCTTTGAGATGTAGAGAAGTTAACACTTTTCTTCTCTTCTCTTGTACGGTTTAGTTTCCAGCTAAATAAATCCCAGGGATTTCAAGGGCTTCTCTTTAACAGCTAAAGGAAGTTTCAAGCAGATAAGTGGCAAAATGTCTTTGAAACAGAAAAGGCCTATCTCTGTAACACCTGTTTTAATGAGACTATCACCTAGCTAGAAGCATTTCCAGTGAACCACACTATAGGATTTTAATCAGATTTTTAAATAAAAATGGATGATTCTAATTAACTACAGTTCGTCCTCAAACAAAAAACATATCTATGTATCGAGATTGTTTTGCAAATTCGTGATCAATTCACCATTCTGATTACGTTTAAATTTTCTCAAGAGTTCTGGTAATGTTTTGGAATTAGATTGTGCCTTAGTAAAAAAATATTTTGACCCAATAAAAAAGTTAAATATTAGAAAATATATTTCCTCTTCACTATGCATGCTTTAATCCCTTGACTTAGAACAAATTTAAATGTATGAATTAGTGAATATATATATATATATATATTCACTAATTCATATTCATATACTTGTGTGTATGTGGTATAAAATATACAAAATATCATGTTTATGAGATATCTGCTTATTATTTTTCTCTAATGAACTCTAAGTCAATAGCTCCAGTGGTTCCCCTCATATAGTTATTTTTTCTGTAGATACTTTATTACGGTGTAATTTCTCAGTATTTTGGGTTTGTTAGCTCAAGTTACTATAGGTAAGACCCCAGATGATTCCAAATCAGATGGTGTGTGGATTCTAGGCACAAGCAAGCTATGACCGAAGTGATTAATGATGGCTCCAAACACCTTTGCAAAAGCTCTTTCTTTAGAAATTTGTGCCTTTCAGCATTGCTCATCCATGCTTTCAGCATGGCTATCAGCAACTTCTTAGCCATGAAAATCATCAAAGAAGCTGTAGCAAGAATAAGAGCAAGAAGTAGGGTAAGGGTGAGGGATTGCAACTGAGCAGACAGGACAAGACCCTACGCTCAGGGCAGTCATGTTTAGTGTTGTACAAGGTTCCATAGTTTCAAGACCCGACATCTCACTATCCCGTCAGGCATTTGGTCCATAATTGACTTCCTTCTGTCTGACTTCCTATAGTCTAGAAGAGCCAAAGAGCTATGGATGAAACTTACTGCTTTAATTCACATTGAAGAATAAAAATAAGTACAACGTCATGTTATATCCTGCCAAATGATATGGCCCAGGGTAAGCCATGAAAGTGCTACGCTCTGCTGGAGAATTTGAATGAGAACTGACCAGGGTATAACACAGGGTTGACAATGATCACATGTTCACATTGGACCACAGGCAAAGGAAGTCAGGACCTGGTCCATGAGCACCATCCCACAATCCACTTGGCCTAGTCAACAGAATTAGTGCGATAGATATTTCCAGTCCAGACGAGAGACTAAACTGTGCAATGCTCTAGTTAAACAAACCTGTGGGTGAGAATGTAAATTCACAGCACTGCCCTTTCTGACTTCCCACTGCACCCTGTGTTCCTCACAGCAATACTCTGACAGAATTAAGGGATATCTGCAATTTCTTCAACCCTCACCCACTTCCTTTAGAAGGAAAACAGAGTCAATTAGGAAAAATTTAGTGATTAAAGGCACAGATCTGAGCCTCAGGATGTTTAGATTCAGATCGTCTGTTACTTGTTACCCACAGTATGTTGAGCATGTGAACTAACTTCTCTTTCTGGCCTTACTGCTTTCACCACAAATCATAGAAATGCTAACACCTACTTCCTGGGATTCTTATGGGGATAAAAATCAGCCATGTTTAAATGTGAAGCATAGCATGGAATACATGCTTAGTACATGGTGACTTTGTTTATTATTCTTACTTATCATTTTAAATTTTGCCAATTAACAGCCAAAAAGCAGTAACAGCATTTTAACTTGGTCACTAAAGGTTGTCATGTGTGAGCCTAGTGGTGGTGGTGACAGCATGCGCCTTGAATCCCAGCACTTGGGAGGCAGAGACACACAGATAATCTCTATGAGTTCCAGGCCAGAGTGAGTTCCAGGACCAGGGCTACATAGAGAGACCTTGTCTCAAAAGAACCATAATAATAATGATAATAAATAATAATAATTGTGGTTTACATGGTTACAATTATTATAAAAATATCATCACCATCACCACTGCCACCATCATCATCATCATCACCACCACCACCACCACCATCATCATCATCGTCATCATCATCATGTGGGAAACCCAAGTTTTTAAGTTATTTTTATTCCTTTTGACCCACTGTGCCCTTTGATTATCTGTCCACTGATGTGTGAGTCTCTCTGTTAATGATTTAAACACGGGTGGTTTTGTTTTTGTTTTTTGCATTTTACAGATATCATTCTTAACTCTTACTTATCTGTCAGTCATTTATTTCAGTCTCTGCCAAGGTTACATTACAATTACATGTGCTTGTGATTTTTATGCAGTTAAATCTGGCAGTCTTTTCATTGTGGATTTTTACACTTCCTTTGAAAGACTCCATGCCACAAGAGTATAAGAATGTTCTCCTGTGTTCTAAGAGTTACGTAATGCTTTTAAAGGTTATCTCTTTAATCCTCTTAGAATTTGGACATAGGTTATTAGGTGATAGTCCAAATTTATCTATTTCTCAAATTGTCCACAACCTCCCTAGGATCTGAAATAACACCCCTTCCTTGGCAAGCACCAATCTCAAAGCAGCTATGGATCAAGGCCTTTGATTCTGTGACATGGATTTTCTGTTCTTGGGAGTGTTTCATTTCTTGCTGTTGGTTAAGCTGGCTCCAGGTCATTCCATGAGCTTGATAAATCTTGTGGCAACTATCAAATGTATTTTTGCTGCCAGAAGAATCATGGGGTTAATTTCTTGAGTTTCAAAATGATAGAATCTAAGTTAGAATGACAATACTTGATAAATGTGGAAGAACAGATTTCGTTACGTAATAGACTTTTCACTTGAACAGTTCATTAGGGCTTTCTGTTGAATTTTATCATTTTCTTCACATGATTTCAGGCACTTCGTATGTTTATTCTTATTCTATCCTTTTATTGGTCAGATTTTCTCCTGGCGTCTCGTTTGTTCTCTTGGCGGACATTTAGACTTACCCTTGCAGTGCTCTCTGACAAGCTGCAAAACAGTGTCATTGAACTGATTTACATATTCTGAATGATAATGGATAGTTGTACTTCCCTGATGTGACAATGTTCCCATGCCTTTATCGCTAGGAGGATATTGAGTTCTATTCCTAACTCACTGAAAAACATCAGTATCTTTAAACTAATATAGATATCATTTCACTTAGTAGCACTTCTTTATTCACTATAAAAATCGTGCATGTTTTTATTAGCAAAGAGAATGAAATTTACAGAACCCCTAATACTCAATAATCTGTGTTTTATAACCATGCTGTCTTGTAAACTCGGTGCTGTGCTGACAGTTCATATTTAAACTTACCTGTGATTTTTTTCTACTAGTTTTCTGATTTATTATATATTTGTGTGGTTTTCATCAAAGATGTGATATGTTCACACACAATTTCATAAATTTCCATAATTTTCCATTCTTCAAAGGGCTTTCTGTAATAAAAACAACTATTCCTTTCACTTCTCTACATTCATTCTATTATTTATTTATTTATTTATTTATTTATGTGTGTGTGCATGTGTGCATGTGTGCATGTGTTGTGTGTGTGAGCCCCTACACCCGGAAAAGGGCATCAGATCCCTGGAGTTAGAAGCATCCTGACATAGGTGTTAGGTACTGAATGATGACCTTCTTGGAAGAGTAGTAAATATTCTTAACCACTGACCCATCTCTCAAGCCACAATTACTTGAATAGTGTTTAAAATATGCCTAAACCTTTTTTAAAATAAGAGCACAGTTCAAGTAAACAGTTATTAGTTTATGTAAAACATTAATTTATCCTTGGAACAAATTTGTTTAAAAAACCATGCTTTTCTAAGTAAATATCCAATACACCATTGTATCTACTTTTTAATTATTAGAAGCATATACTCATTAGTGATAAGTCTGGCTTGTGATTATGGTCCCTCCTCTCGTTTGAAGAATTCACATCTCTCTCCCTGGTCATAAGGCAGCAGCAGTGGAGTAGACTCTTGTCTCCTGTCACCTCTCACCCAGTAGAACCTTGATTTGCTAATTCTACTTTGTCTCTGGTTCCTATTGGTCCACTGTGATTCTTTCCTACCTTCTTCTCTTGAGTGCTAATTTGCAGTGACTTCTGTTTTCAGTAATTCATTTTTTTTTCAGATTAGGATTTTTGACCCAGTTTTATGATGAACATGCTATTTCATCAAATATTCACAAAGTAACAAAACTTGAATTTTTATGTTGTAAATTTTAGAAGTCATATATCATAAAATAAAAAAAAACATTCACTTATCTACCACCCAGTTTAACCAGTTAGCCTTTTATAATCAACAGCCCTATGAATATAAATTTAACATAAATTAAATTCAACCACACTCTCTTTTTACAACCTACCTAACAGTTATGTTCCCCAAAAGTCAGTTGTGACTCCTTAGTCTAGACCATCAGCCAGTGTTATACCACTATTCAAGCAAATATCTCCTTGTTGCTGGCTATTTGGGCAATGTCTAGCTTCCTTACAAGCTCTGTGAGAGTTGGGAGTAAAATGGAGAAAGAAAAAGACCAGTCTTCAGAGAGTTAAAATCATGGTGAAAGAACAGAAGTTGAAATACCACTGTGTTCTTCTCAACCAATACAGAATTACTACCCAGAAGGTTTTGTGAATTACAATTGCTATTAACACAATCCCTAAAAACAACTTTTATTTCTTTATTTCAAGATGATCTGGGCCCAAATTAATGCGTCATACATTAACTGATGCCTTAATAACAGGAAGATTGTTCTGATTAATTAATTAATTGAAATATTTTTAAATAAGGTGATACATTAAGACTTTTAAAATACTTTTTAGCTTTTTAGGTTAAAATATAATTATATCATTTCCCTCCTTCTCTTTCTTCCCTAAAGTCCTTCTCACTATCTCCCTTTATTCCATCTCCAAATGCATGATGTCTATTTCTTTAATCCATGTAATCACCACGGCAACCCGTTGGAATGTGTGGATAAGCTTATTCTTTTCTATGCTGACGATGCAAACTCGAATAAGCCATTGCTTTCATTTGTACACATTTTTCTGTCGAGTTTTCAGCTAACTTATATTTCTTTTATTGAGTAATGCAAGGTGTTATTTACTTCACATCATTAAGAGACTTTTAACACAAACCCTTCACTTCTGTAACTCTGTGAAAGTCCCGGGAGATAGTTTAAAAGGCTGAATTTCTTTTCAAAACGACTTGTACGTGTTTAATAATGGTTATGAACACCTCACTTATACCATGCAAGACCCGCTCACAATAAAACATTAGCAAAAGATGATATGGCTTAGAGAGATCTGAACAGCAAGTGAAGCCTTTGACGATTTCAAATGCGCATGAGGTCTGGTGTCACCACAGCCCTGATCTTCCCACTCAATGAGAAGGACCTCTATCTGCTGCTGATGAAGTCACAGTCTCTTTCCCCGTGAAGTCTTCTTGTCCAACCTCTTCCAGAGCATCAAATAAGAGGGTGGCATAGTAAGTGGAATAACAGAACTAAGCCTTCTAAATTCTAAACTGCCAAAGACAGGAAATTCATCTAGAGGAAAGCAATATTTATTGGAGTCTTCATTAAAGTTGAGGATAACTGTTTCATTTTCACTTCGAATCAAGATTCCTGCTGACTCTCTGCACCTCCCTTTTTGCTCTCTGCCTGTCATTTCTGCTTTTGTGTCCCAAGCTCTAACTTCTTTGCTTTAAACAGGCTTCCCTCTCGTGCATTTTGCCAGCTTTGGTCTCATTGCCCATCTCACATTGTTGAAAAACCTTAGAAATGAAAGTAAAGTTTGTTCCTCTATTTCTTTTGTCTCCCTGGTCGCCACTCCAGGACAAAAAGAAAATCCAAGGGACAATCCCCATCTTCAAACCTGTCCTGATTGTCCTTTGTGACTTGCAACTCTTTGTGGCACCAAATTTCTACTGTCAAAATAAACGTATTTCCTTTCTCTGTGAGAGGCAGGGTTATAACTGCAGGGCAACATTCGTCTCTACCTGACAGATACCATTTTCTCCACAACACCTTCCCTTCTCTGCATCCTTTCTCCTTCCACCTTCCCTGACCCAAGTCCCACTGCCACCAGAGACCTGATGCCTCCCAGCAGTGAACTCTGGTAGACTAGAGAGGTGATAAAAGGCCATCCCAATCTTTCCTCAGCTTCAAGGGAAGCAGAGATCTTGAAGAACAATTTCTAGGTCCTGCTGAATCAAATGGAAATGGGTATTACGGATGTAAAAATCATAAATACGTAGAAAAGAAATCATGTCCATATAAGCTCAGTTTTAGTAACTTTGTCATTGAGAAACATATGCTCTTGTCTCTTTCATGAATATGACATGTGCAGAAAACATCAAAACTCAACCTTAAGTTTATTCTAGGGTGGAACTACATAACGTTATTGGGAATAATTAGAAATAATGAATACAAGGACATTTAATTTATGTCTTTTTTTTACTTCTGATCGACTACAAGTCACTATAATCTATAAAGTTGTTGGCCCTAAGTCTTCTGTTCATTCCTCATGTGTTTTCTGACCACTTGGCATAACATCAAGCACAAATGACAAGTAGAAGACAACCCTTCCATGCCTCATGCTTACAGTTCAGTGAGACAGGGGAACATTGCAACACCATGTGAGGCAATGCAGAGCTGTCCAGGCTTTCCTGAGAACACCAAGGAGAGGGCATTTAATGGTACCCAGGGAGGCTGTCAAAGAAAGCATCATAGAGCAAACAGGCTTCAAACAAATCTAAATCGAATCAATGAGACCAAACAGTGACATTGGAAGACACAGGAAGGGGAAGTGTAAGCGGTGAGCTTGGAGATCTAAGGAAGTATATGGGTGCTAAGAGAAGGGGTGTGCGAAGGATGAGCAAAGGAAAACCAGGATGTAGGACTGAGGAGAATGTGTCATACTGGTGACATGGGACTTTATCAACCACATGGAATTATGTAGAGATATAATAGCCAATGCTGAGCATGTATTAAATGCCAGGGACTATTTTGAGTGTCTAATAATTATCTTAACTATGAAATAAGATACACTATTATCCTAATTTCATATATATAAACACATTGAGACTCAAAGACCTTCTATTGGGATGGAAGTAGAATACATGTGAATGCTTTCTTTTTCTTTGAACAGGGGATCTCCTTATGTAGTCCAAGCTAGCCTTGAACTCATAATTCCCCTGCTGCAGCCTCCAAAATAGACTTGGGTAACAGATATGGCCATCTCACTTGTCTCAGAGTCAATTTTTATGTACTTATATTCTGTGTCATATACAGTCGAGATAAGAGTTTCATTGCTAAGGAAAATATAGCCCTAGGAAATATGGAGACATTGACCCGAGACTGCTAAATGGTAGCTAGGCAGTGCTAGCAAAGATCCAGGACATTTTTATATCAAAATTTCCAAATGAATACTATCCTGGAGTCTGTCCCGGTTAGCCTTTGTTGTAATTTGATGTAACCATTTAACCTGGGAAGAGGGAACCTCCTTTGAAGAATTGCCTCTATCAGACTGCCCTGTGGGTCCATGTGTGTGAAGAACTTTCTTTATTGCTCATTGATATGAGGGGCCAGTCCACTACGGGCAGTACCATTCCTAAGCAAGTAGACATGTGCTGTATAGAACAGCTACCTAAGCAGAATTCAGTGAACAAACCAGGAAACTGCAGTCTTCCATTGTTTCTGTTGGAGTTCCTGCCCTGAACTCCCTAAAGGATGATCTATAACCTGTAAGTTAAACACTTTTGTCTCCTAAATTGCTTTTTGGTCGTGGTGTTTATCACAGCAACTTTGTAAATAAACTAAGACAAGGCCTTTCTGGATTTATTCTGTCGCCCCTGTATCTCACAGATATCCGCCATTATGCCTTATTAGCAGAAATACTAAATTGCATTGAATCACACGTGCTAGACCTTGACAAAATACATAGGAAGTGTTTTCTCATTCGTCTTCACTGTAGACACGTGTCCACAGCCTGTTTCACTACAGTTCACAAACGAAAAGCCTGATGTTCAGAGTGGGCATGCAAATACAATCTTCCCTCCGATTCTGCCACGACCCTCTTCCAACAACTCCTATTTTTATCTCACTCTTTATCTGCGCTGACAAACACAGCTGTGCCAGGAACCCAACTTCTCATAGCAGAACCTGGGAATTGAAAGTAGAGATGCTTGGTGACCCTTGCCTTGCCTTGCCCTGCCTCCACTGACTACTGCTAGGATCCTATGCCTAATGCTACTCTACAGTACAAGCCAGGAGCTTTCCCAATGCTGCCTCAGTATATTGCTCTCCTAAGCCCCGGAGTGACATGGGATATCATTGCTGCAAGTGACACAGTGTTGAGGAGACTGCTGGAGACAACAGTGAAAGGCAAAAAGAGAACAAGAAGGCTTTTCCCATGTCTGTGCTCCTGCTCAGGCCTCTGCCTAATTAGAGGGCCTTGGGCAGCTGACCTCCCCATTCCCAGACCTCTTTACTTGCTTCTCAACCACTTCAGCATCCTGGTTCTCTTATAGTATGTGATCTAGATCTCCTTTGCTGGATCTCCCTTATCTCTTGGCTTCTAGAAGTTGGAGTTATCTTGAGATCTGCCTTAGATACACACCCTCTCCCTAATCTTTACATGAGCTAATCCAGTCTCAAGACTAAACATCTGTCATACATCAGCTCCAAGTCAGTGTCTTGGCTGGAACTCTCCCGTGAAATTCAGACTTGGCTATCTGTCTGCCAGCCATTCAGTCTATCTGTGAAAATCAGCACTCCCATAAGCCAACCTCTGCTTCTTCTACAAATTTCCCCAACTCTATTATTCTTTTGCCTTTTCATTTGTTTTGTTTTGTTTTGTTTTGGGTTGGGTTGGGTTGGCTTTTGTTTGGGAGTTCTGGTGTCTAAACGTAGGATTTCCAACTTGTTACTCAAATGTTCTGCCACTAGAAAACACACCCAATCCCTGAAGTGCCTTCGGTTGCAAATTGTGAGTTTCAATTGCAATGGTTTGAGATTTAGATATTGTGAAGGACTTCTCAGAACTTCACAGTGTACTCCAATGGAGCAGGGAGACCTTTCTGATGTCAAAATTTTCTTTAATAACCTCTACTAATTATTAACCCAAACTCAAGGCAGGTTTTGCAAAATATGAACTCATCATGTAACCATGAACTGTTACCTTTTTTGATGGAAATGAAGTCTAGCAAAAAACAAACTCTCTTAGCCAACAGACTGTAGAGTTTGCCACCGAAGCTATTTTTTTTTAAGAGTAGCTCTCTTCAGACACACCAGAAGAGGGCATTACAGATGATTGTGAGCCACCATGTGGTTGCTTGGAATTGAACTCAGGACATCTGGAAGAGCAGTCTTAACCGCTGAGCCATCTCTCCAGCCTGCCAAAGCTATTAAGGTATATAGAAATAACCTTATTGTATCCCCCATGTCCTTCCTGGTCCTTCAGGATGAGCTAGGCACAATGGGAGAGCCTGAGAGCTTTCTGATTCAACAATAACTTTAACGATATTTAGTAAATTTAGTGACATTTACATAACATGGGGGATCTGATAAGGTTAGTGAACAGGCACACACACACTCACACACACACACACACACACACATACACATTGATTAATTTAAATACTTGAAAATTTAAAAAAACTTTTCTAACTGTAAACACTGAAATCTTTGTTCTAAATTTTTATATATGTGACTGTATTATATAAAAATGTGAGAAGTGTGTGTGTGTGTGTGTGTGTGTGTGTGTGTGTGCACAAATGATTTTTTAAAATCTTTTAACCAGTCTTGTTTGATTGTGGGACAGACAAGAATCTCTCATGAAACACAGAATAGATGATCAGACTCAAGCTCACAATTTTTACTTCTTACCTCAGGATATTTGATTTAGTGATAGTTCCTTCTTCGTGAATCTATACAGATAAAGCACCATTCCCTCCCCCCTCCCCCCTCCCCCTCCCCTCCCCTCCCCTCCCCTCCCTTCCTTTCCTCTCCTCTCTTCTTCTGCCCTCCCAATCTCTCTCTCTCTCTCTCTCTCTCTCTCTCTCTCTCTCTCTCTCTCTCTCTCTCTCTCTGTATTACATGCACAGGTTTATGATGAGCAAGTGTACACTTGAAGGCATGTGGAACACATCAGGCATCCTGCTCTATCACTCTCTGCCTCACTTCTTAGAAAGGAGGTCTTCTGCTGACCCCAGAGCCAGGCTGGTGGCAAGCAAGCTCCAGGGATGCCACCATGGAGCTAGGGTTACAAGCTTTGTAGGTGGTGCTGGAAATTCAAAGTCAGGTCTTTAGGTCTTGAACACCCAGCAGTGTTACCTGCGAAGCCATATCCCTTCACATCTTTTTAAACTGACATGAACTAATTTGTTTGTGTATTTTAGTGACTAGTGACATCTAAAGGCACTGAGAATGAGTGGAGTATGTTTTAATTAGAGAACGGATACAATTCAGTTTTCATTTAAAAGGTTGAACATTTAAAATTATATATAATTATACAAACATCATTTAAAAAAAAACTGTTGGCCAGTCTTGTTTGAATGTGGCAGTTGGCAGTTCTAGCCTTAATGATTCTTGTATAGACCTATCCTAAAGTTGCCCTTCACAAGAAGGGCAATGTAGACTTGGCTATAGTAATTTACTTAATTTATCTTAAATTTGGTTTCAGTGAGCAACCCTAATTAACCTGATTTTTTGCTGATAATCACTCTCAATGGAATCAAATCACAAATCCGGGGATGGATTGAGCGGCACCCAGAAGGAAGCAGCACTCCGCGCACTGGTCCAGCGCACAGGATATAGCTTGGTCCAGGTAGGAACTTGTTGTAACGTCTGCTGAGACTCAACACTAAATCCAGAGTCCTGGAAACACTGATGTCCTTTGGTGCAGAAAGCCAGCACCCCTGGTATAACTCCCATACAAATGTCTTTCACAGAAAAGAAGGAATAGCATATTTCATTCAGCTCTCAAGGTAACCTGGATTCTTTCTACCTGGATTATCCACTAGAACTTAATGTTTTGCTTGAAAATAGAACCACTAACCACAGTCAGGGAGGCTATGACCATTTCAAAGAAAACACTTTTAGAATACAAAAAGACAGTTAGAATCTCCAGTTCTTAGGGAGGGTGACCTTAGCGAATGGTTTAGGAATCAGTGGAGAACAAACTTCAGGAATAATCACCTGGACTTCCAGAGAGGTCCCTGCAGATAAAGAAGGTAACTTTTCTTTTTAGCCTATCTATTCCACTTTGTCCAGTCTAGGGAATGCAACAATAACGTCTGTCCATGCTGAACGTTTGAAAAGCAAAAATACAAGGATCACAAAAAAACCTAATGTTAGGAATTATTTGCATGTGACTCTTGCCATTGTGATAATGCCTTTAGGGAATATATGGTGCATAAAAGAGCAGTCTAGTATTAGAATCATCAAAATTACCCCATTAGGATACATGACATGCCCTTTGGTAGTAAGACAATGTGTTTGAATCCAACAGCCATTGGTTTCCACCTACATACTTCTCCAATAAATTCAAATCTCCCTACTGTTTGAAATACAACCGTTATATGTGAGTAATGACAGAATGTGCCACATCCTAGAGTTGGATTATTGGAAATGCCCTAGATGTTCCTATACTAATGCTATAAATCATGAATGCATTATTATACATTATACAATGCCTCAAGTATTATATTTTTATCCCAATAAGAAGTGCTATTCAGGCTTTTTGAATATTTCATGCATTTTTATTATTCTGTAGTGACTTTTTAAAGTTTCATTAAGTCAAGGGAGACGCTGAGATATTTGCTCCACTAAAAGCTGAGTTATTTTGAATTAGCGAAGTGTAAATATTTTTAATCTCTAAAATTAATGAATAATTTAAATATTTATGTATCTTTCCACCACACTAAAGTAATCACAGAAAATTGTAAAGAACTCAGTCTACAGAAGAAATATATTTAATGAAATTTCTTTTTCATGTGTTGACAGGAACAGTTTGTTGTAAAGGTAATCTTTCTTTTTAAAATGAGATTTTTTCTTTTCTCTTTTAGTCAATTCTCTAAATTTTATAAATATTTTGGTCAAATTCTTCCGTAAATATTGTTAAAAAAAGAAAGTGACTTTATCAATTCCTTTCATTTTTGGATTTCGTTAGGCCTGAAACATTTGTTCAGGGGAAGTGACCGTGAAAAGATATTTTAACCTTTTAAGACCTAATGGTCAGTTTTAGGCACATTAGGGGAGTCTACCTAAGCTAGAAGTGTGTAAAAATCTGTCTAGAACAGCAATGAGTGCCTTGCTATCACAAACCTAGGTAGAAGAAAGTAAGGAAATGATTAAATGAACTCTCATAGCCATTGACTTCAACAAACAAAATGCAAGGAGAAAATCCTACAGCATAGAGATTAACCTTATTCTCTACACGGGCACACCACGTGCAAAATAGAATTTAGGGTAGGGTAGGGTAAGCCTTATGATGTTTTAGGAACATTAAAGTAAAAACATGGGGTTTCTTGTCAAAATGCTAAGATTTCTATCAAGTACAGTTATATAAGTTCAGCTCTGAGTCTCTTTCCTATACACATCAGGGTGGAAGAGAATTTCTTTTGTATTTCCCTGTTTATTCTTTGCTCTGTTAACTGCAAGGTCTTACTTTGCCTTGAAGCAGCAGGATGAATAAAAAAAAGAGAGCAGGGAGGAGGTTATGCTTGAGTAACTGTGGCACAGGGAACTGAGGTACTGAAGCTATTGGGAGCCTCTGTAAGATCACAGACCCTCTTCTGGCCACCCTTTCCTTGATTAGGCTTCTCTCCGTTGAGCTCATTCAGACACTAGCCACCTCATGAGAGGACGGAAGACAAGCCATGGGGCATTTTAGAGAGAGGGGGAGACATTCACACACTACCTTGTTGGACAAACACCACAGCACTACTTCAGTAATATTTGTTAGCAGAATGATTATTGGATCTGATGTCTCTAATGAGATGGAAGCACAGTATTCCAAAACTGGGTGCTTAGAACTAAGTGTTCTAACTAAAGTGATCGTATGTGTGTGTATGTATATATGTATGTGTACATATATACACATACATACATATGCATATATACACATATAATATACTTTATCATGTTTTAAAATACATGCATAATTAAATGGTTTTGCATTGGCAAATGTGTCCTGCATTGGGCTCAAAATGTGGAACGCGACACAATCAGAAGCTCTGCAGTCTCACCTGCTCCTTATCACATGCCAGACCTTAAGTTTCCTAATTTCTGGAGACGTTAATTTCCCCTAAGGTCAGTAAGGTCTGTCCCCACACTGCTAGCCTTGATCTGTGATCTGAATCACCTCAGTTTACTGGTGGGCAGCCAACAGGGCTGTTTAGGTGGAAGAGTCCACAAAGCCACGGGCTCTATGATTCAGGGATGTCGATGACTAATAGAAAATAGAAGAGAGTATCGGTTTAAAAAAATCTCTGAACAAAAATGAAGATGTTGATTCCCTTCTGACTTGAAGGATTTGTCTTCCTGTGTTTTTCCAGTGGTATCGAAATTCAAACCACAGAGGTGAAAGATCTGTGCTCTCTTATCACCAGCAGGGCAAACACAGCTATCAAAAATAGAATTTTACAAGTTACTTAATAACATAAGCTAGCCTTTAATGTGGCACTGATGCAACAATGTGTGCTTATGAGAATTAAAAGCCTAAATTGTAACTTCTCTTTTTATGTAACTGAATATCCTTCTGTGTTTAACAAACATATTTTCAGAAAAGAGATTCAATGCAACCTCCTTAAAACCAAAATACTTAAATAAATATTGCTTCTAAATATATATATATATATATATATATATATATATAAATACTACAAGTTAAAGTTTAAGGCCCATGGCAGTGCTGCATGAGGTAAAATTTTGGAAATTGTGCGACAGTTTTAAAATGTAAAAAGCTCTTGCCTCTGGGTGGTAAAGCTATTTGAGGATTTTCTTTTTCTACTTTTCCACTCCTAATTACATTCCCTAGCTTTCTAAAGCCAGCAAGTATTGTTTTGAGACTTAAAGGAAAAAAATCACAGGACATGGAAAAGCGTCTACACCTCAACGGTCAGTCTTAAAACCTGAATGCTTGAAATGACGTGTTAAGAAACTGCATATGCATTATTTTAAAACTGGAAAATAAAATATTCTCTCCCATTAAGTACATGGTTTCATGCCTGATCTCTGTCTTTATTTTCCAGTCTTTCTGCAGTGACAGGGTTATTTGAAGGGAAAGTATCATAATGTAGAAACTACTACCATACCTGCTCCATTAGGAAAACTGGGCAATTTTCACAGAGGAGAATTCACTGGCTCAGCTGGGCGATGAGTACCTGGAGTCATTGGGCAAGTCTTTGTGTTTAATGTTTGCTTCTTATTGACAGAGCCCTACCCCCCTCTTGGCAGTAAGACAATGGCCCTAGAATTACGCACCCACAGTTTGCAAGACAATGATCTGTCAGCCAGGTACAGCTATCACCTGTCCAAACTCAAGGCTGGATGCAAAGTACAATTTAAAGGGCTAATGTTTTGGTTAAAAGCCTAAATTTCAACTATCGGTCCTTTAACAGAAATGAGTCTCCTGATCTCAAATGTTGACCTTAAGCTGGAACCCTGTCTCAGAAGCTAATCCACAAATCTTAAGGAAATTTTCCAACATAGAAAATTATGTTTCCAAAGACAATAGTGAATGAGAGAAAAGAAATAGAAATAGAAAGGAGGAGGACACGACCCCTCCTGAAGTATGGAGAATATTTTTATTGTAGATACAAGGAAGGATGCAGGTGGAGGGAAGAGTGTAAGCTGAACACGGCCAGCAGACTAAACCAGACCAAGAGAGGAGAGAGGGAGGGAAAGCAACAGAGGAGCCAGGGACCTACCAAGACAGGTGGCCCAGGGTAAAAGGACAGGCATAGCCAAAATGGCTGGACTATATGGAGAAGAGCTGCTGGCGAACAGCAGCCCAGCCCAGGTGGGGTACGCCAGCTAAACTCTGTAACAGCTATGGACCAAGTGATGCTGGAAGAAGCTGGCACCAGGCCTACTTTGATATTTTAAATAGACACCAGTTTAGCCATTTGTCCTGGGAAATAGATGCAGCCTTCTTTATTTCTGCCATTCTTGCTAACTCAAGCAAGCACTGAGGCTTTAGCCCTCCATGTGCTATTGATGTATGGATTGACTCTGCAAGAGAATTGTAATTTCTACCTTTAGGAAGAATATTCTCCTTGGAAAACAAAAACAAGAAAGAAAAAATGCAGTAACAATCAAAGTCAGGTCCTGAGAGCCTTGGGACCACATAAACCAGGCCACATGACAAAATGGCAAGTGACCTTCTTCAGACATGATGCCACTGAAGATTTAAGAAATGGAAACAAGCAAGCCTGTCAAGGATCTGACAAGAGACCAACATTCCAGGCAGAGGAACCTTGTCTTAACTGAAATAGTTGTCAAATGCATAACAGCTTTGAGGAAGTAAAGACATTTGTTTCAAAGATTGCCACATTAACCAGGCATGAGCCTGGTTACTTTAACAATCCCCCTCTTTAATTCTCAACCTTAAATTCTATATATAGGCTGCCTGATTAAAAAGGTTTCAATGGAATTATATTAACAGATTTATGCTGAATTAATGCCATTCCTTTTACAGTACGGCATATATATACATATATATATATTTGTGTGTTTGCTTAATATTATTTGCAAATTAGAATAAAAGCATATAATTCCATATCCTATTTGGACACTAAGATAACTTCCATCCTTTTAGTTAGATGTATCAAACTGTCAAGCGTCAGACAAAAAGAGAACTGGAGAGAACACCAACAGAAGAGCAGTAATTGAAATACAAGAGTCCATTGTGCTGAGCAGTGGAAACCTTACAAGCCGGGAGAGAGTGAATGTATATAGCCAACGTTCTGAAGGAACAAACTGTTGACCAAGAATACTGGATCCAGTAGAAGCAGCATTTAGAAAGAGGTATCAAGAGTGTCCCAAACAAAAGCAGATAGAATTCATCACCACCAGACTTATCTTAGAAAATATGTTACAGTGAGATCTTCAGGACAAAAAGATACCAAAGAGTTACATGAAAATTGTTGATGGTATAAAAACTCACAGGAGAACATCAATGCTGGTTCAGAATCCTCTAGAAGATTAATGATGCTATGTAAGTGTTCTAGCTTGGTTTTATGTTGCTTTGATAAACACCATGGCCAAAAGCAACTTGGAGAGGGAAGGGTTTATTTCCTCTTACAAGTGACAAGTCCACCCTTGAGAGAAGCCAGGTAGGAACTCCTGCAGGACAGGAACTTTAAGTAGGAAAGAACATTACCTACTTTTAGGCTCAGCTCCCTTTCTCATAGAGCCAGCTCCCCAGGCCTAGGGATAGAACCACCTACAGTGAGCTGGGCCCCCTGCACCAATGAGCAGTCAAGAAAATGCCCAGGGACACATGCATATGATAGTCTAATAGAAGCAATTCCTCCGTTTAAGTTCGCTCTTCCCAACTGTGGCATAATGACACAGAAGATTGGGCATCACATTGAACTGCTTATATCTTTTGTGTGACAAACAAAAGATGAAATGATTAGAAAATAAAGCAACAGGAACACGGTAGACCTCAGAGTAAGACTGCTAACATTTGCAAGGTCCCAGATTCCACTTCTAGCTCTGCAAAATAGTAATAGTCCTAGTGATAGTCATAATAGCAACAGTGTTAGCAAGGAGAGATGTGTTACCACAGGCATGAATTGTAATATCAGTTACTTATAAAAAATCGTGATCCTAGTTATTGGTTAAAAATAATCTAAACTGTAGAATTGGTTTTATGAGCCTCCTGCTAAACTCAAAGTAAAACCTCATTATAGGGAGCTGGAGAGATGGTGGCTCAGTGGTTAAGAGTCATGGAGTTTGATTTCTAGCATCCAAACAGCAGCTAACAAGTATCTGTAATTTCAGCTTGAGAGGATCCAGCATCCATTTCTGGCCTCTGGGTACTAAGCACATACATATTACATACACATGCATGTTGTAAAAGACCCATATATGTAGGGTATTTGAGGAACACATGTAAAATTAAAATTAATCTTATTGTAAAATCCTCATTACAGCTACATTTTAAAACAAATGAAAATACACTACCAGAGAAGAGTCACTTAACCGAGCGGAAGACAGTAAAAGAAGAAAGGAATAAACAATTTGCAAAGCAACTAAATGGGAATGGTCGTTCACCTGGGGATAGGGCATGTGAACTTCAAGTGAAGCAGCAGGAAGATACTCGTGCATGCAGAACACAAAGAAGTATAAGAAGTTAAGACACCCCTTACACACATGTGAAATAAAAAAGAAGACAAAGGTTATCAAACAAAGATAAAGAACTCAGTCGACAAAAGGCTGCAAATGGTGGGATAAAAGCAGTGGGCAGCATGGGGACTGCAGGGGGCATGCAGAGGGACTGCAGGGGGAAGGGGGACTGCAGAGGAGACTAGCTGCTGTCACCTACACTGGCTCAGAAAGAGGCAGGCGGCAATATCAGAGCAGCTTTAAGTTAGTCTTTTCCATCCCTGCACATACATCCTAAAGGGAGAGAAAACAGACTTCACAGTGAAGCACAGTTTCTGGCCCTTTCTCTTCTGTTGTCTCCTCTCACCACCTCTTCCTTCCCAGGCTGTCCAAAAACTTAGATCATGTGTGTCAGGTCTAAGAGCACAGAGTGGGAAGAGTCAAATTCTTGGAGACATTCTCCTTCCACAGGCTTGTCCCTCCTGACTCTCAGAGGCCAGTTTTGTTTTAAAGCTCAGAAGGAGCTTCTTCTGACAGAGATGTAATGAAGTAGTGTGGAATCCTCCAAATGAAGGAACAATCCTGTGAGCCCCTTTGTAAGTGGGTCCAACATCATGAGATTGGGAACTCCATCATCCCAGGAAATACATGTGTTCCTGCAACTGTTTTCAAATAGTGATGAATTGATCCTCAAATACCCCCAATAGAAACTTAGCCCAAGAGATTCTAAACAGAAGAATCAGTATCGACACAAGCTAGCATTGTGGTGCCTTCCCTCAGACTAGAAGCAAAGCAGTGTCCTATTTCATCAACTTAAAAATTAGTGTGAGCTTCATTATCCAAATGTGCAGAGGCAGACAGGGGCTTTAACTATGGACTCTTGTTTCCAGGCAAACTCAAGAGTTTCCTAAGAGCTATCCTCTTGTTGATGTTGGCTAGCAAGCAGGAACAAGTGACTCTTCATTTTTAGAATCCAAACTTTAGTCAGAGATAAAAAGCAAAACAGAACAAATAAACAACAGCAATAAAACCCATCAATACATCGTCAAATACAAATCAATAGGGAGATTGATGACTCCAGCAGCTTTTACAATGTTGACCTAAAAGTACTGGGCAGGGAGCTGAGGCAGTCATACATGGAATGTTGTAATAGTATTAAATGAAATTAATCCCATTCAGAATTATTCCATTTTCAATTCATTCAGGCATTTTGGTAAGGAAAGTTGGAGTCCTGTCTTAATCCTTCAGCCCCGATAATCATTCAAACAGAGAGAGCAGGACAAATGATTTGAGCTCTCGGTACATGAATGGCTCCAACCAATAACATGATCATGATTTCCTTGTTTTGTAAATATCATTATATCTGTCTTGATTTATGCTACACACACACATATATATACATATATATATGCATAATCTTCTTTAGGTATCGAAGTGGTACAGTTCAAAGGAAGTTATTATGGAACTAACAGAATAGCTATGTGTGTGCACTGGAAATCCACTGTCTTTTTAACTGAAAGAATAGTACTTGTAAGGCCTCCACTGATTGGCTCACATTCATCCTGTAAACATTTTTCACACATTCCAATACCACATCAAAACTCCCTTCCAAAAACATTCTGACACTCCCACAAGACTACTACAATTACCTAGCAAAGGCTACTTTTAATAGCTTAAAGGCAAGAAAGACTGACTGAGCACTGTCTTGCCAAGTCCCTTGGCTTTCAAAGAATCAAGGTTCACAAGGATGGGATAAAGAGAATAAAGATACTGTGGAATGTCTTACACACCTAAAACCAGCTTCGTTAAAGAAGACAGACCTTGGCATGTGTGGAAACCGGGACAGACAGAAGAGTAATTATCCAAACCCAATCTCCCTTACCATGTCCATGTACACATGGGCAGTTCGTGTCGTTTGTCTAGATCTGTAGCTGCTACTCTATTAGTCAATTTTAAAAGGTATACCTAACTTAAGAGTCTTTTAACATTTTTCTATTCATAACCCCCCTTTGCCTAGTAAGCTTTCATGCATTCCTATGTATATGGGTATATAAAATAGCTATACGAATCAAGCATTTGTTGATAATAAGTCAGAGTAAATTTATCTTTAAAAGTCTCCTTTGATATATACCCATGGCTTTATCATTGACCCCAATGGAAGCAAACATAATACTCAGAGCTAATGTGCTTGATTTGCATGAAGAATTAAATCTTGGCTGCACGTTTGTTTGGTAGTGAAAGGCTCAGAACATCATTACTGGTTTTCAGAATTGATTGATATTTTGATCTTATAATCGATGATGCTGATAGTAGCTCATCATATACACACATAGTACAGACCAGAAGAGGCCAGCCCATTTCAGAAACTGTTGGAAACTGTCCCAAAAATAAGCCAAAATTCATCTGATGATTATCTAACTCAAGTCAGTAATTCAAGGAAAACTTGAAAAAAGTCAGTCATCCTAACATAATAAAACCCAAAGGTACACTAATTTAATGATTAATGCTGAGGGGTAAGAGTAAGAAAATGGTCATTTCCCATAATTAAACCATTATGCTTCTGTCAAACCAGAAAATGTTATATGTAAGTAAAATACACTATAATTTGTGAAATAGGATAGTTTTGAGTTGGAGCCCTGGTGTATTAATAGCACTCACCTGGCATGGAATGGGCCAATAAAGCAGCTCACATGCTGTGTATTTACAACCAAGGCTGCAGCAAAGTTGCAGTGCAGGTGAGCGCCCCCAGAAACACCAAGGATTCATCACGCATTTTATTTAATACCCTTTTGGTTGTTGAGTGTTGCAAAACTTATTGGTACCAAAATTTTCAGGACTCCACGTTTATTGACACAACCCCACATGGAAGACATTACCTGGAGTTTAACAAGCTGAGCCTACTGGCTAAATGGCACACTGTAAAAGCCCAAAACACATGAGAGTGTTGGGCTTATCCCAGTATTCAGAAGGATGAAACCCTAGCCTGGACTACCTGGTAATACCTGTGTCTCACTAAATGAATAAATAAACTATGCCCAAAATGATTCTTTGTGTAGAATTAAGAAGAGAAATGTTCACTATAGCATTGTTGTAGAAGGCAAAAAAAAATCTACATTTTAGTATATCTTAACTCGGGCCTATGAGACTTGCCTGTCATCTAATGGGAGAGATGTAATGTAGGCAGAATATCAAAGAAATACTATCTAAATAAAATCTTTTAGTCAATCTTGCAAATTGATAGCTGGGAAAATATACTGAGGACTCATGAACTTTCATAAACACAACCTAGACACGTGTTCCCAATGCATTGGTGCTGATGCTGAGAACCATGCAGAGGTATTCACCCTAAAACCATTTTTCTGCCTATAGCAGACTTATGGGAACTAGAAATGCTACCACAAAGTGATCCATTGGCCAGCATCTGTGTATAAACAAGGTAGAGAATAAAGTCAGGATCCTAAAGCAGTCAATTTGGAAAGATGCATAATTTCTTCTCTTTTTGAGAGGAGACAGAAATACAAAGCACCAAAGAGGACCAAAAAAAAACTATTACAAACTTAATATAAAAATCTCCAGTCATCAAAAGAATTAAAATGAATAAAAACCGGGTGAGGGTCATTAATTAATGATCTCCATTTTTATAAATGAACTCACACACAGGAAGAAATCGCCATCTGGTCTACCCATTTGGTGAAACTGGGAAGAAAGTAAGCATAGTAGCCCAGAGAGCAAATGGTTAATTAGCCTGAGAATAAAATAAACAAAAAAAAAAAAAAAAGGTTTGAGTAATAAATTTGTCATAAATCTCACTTGATTGAGACCCATGAGATCTTCAGTATAGTGTGTTCTGCAATAAGTTGAACCGCTAGGGTTTTAGACAGTTTATGTAATTTCTCTGAACCCTGTTTTTCCCATAAAATAAGTAAATATGGGCTAATACTGTATGAACCGTGGAAACCAATGTTGTAACTAAAAGCCTGGTCTTGGGATCCCTTTGTCTTTGCCATTAATACTATGTACATGTGTTTAGGTGCATTCTGTGTCTTTGATTCCTCATCTTCACAAGTGGGGAAGATTATGTGAGTCGATACATTTGAGCCCTTGCAGTGCCTGACTCAATTACACAGCACTGGTGTTTTACTGACAGTGGCTGTTGTTGTTGTTGTTGTTGTTGCTGTTGTTGTTGTTCACTTTTTTTTATTATTGTCATTTGGGTAATTTTTTTCAATTTAATCCCTTTTTATTGGATATTTTATGTATTTACATTTCAAATATTATCCCCCTTTCCTGGTTCCCCTGCTCCCATTTCCCCTCCCCCTGCTTCTATGAGGGTGCTCCCTCTCCCACCCACCTCACTGCCCTGGCATTCCCCTCCCCTGGGGGAACAAGCCTTCCCAGGACAACAGAAGTTAATTTTGGCTAGTTAAACAGAAAAATCTTGTGTTTAAAAAGTATCGTATCTTAAAATTTTTAGTTTTTAATTCAATATTTTGAGAATTTCATAAATGAGAACCATATTGACATCATCTCTCCTCTCTCTCTCTCTTCTCTCCTTCTCTCTCTCTCTCTCTCTCTCTCTCTCTCCTCTCTCTCTCTCTCTTCTCTCTTTCTCTTCTCCTCCTGATCTCTTCTTTGGCATTGTTAGTGATGAAATATATATATATATATATATATATGTAAAACATAGTGTGTCGATTTAGTGCTGCTCATATGTACATGTATTTATATTTCAAAAGTTTAAGTTTTGAAAACCAGGCTAAAGGGAAACTCTTTTGTATGAAAGGCAAAGGCACATCACAGGTTTATAATTATGAGGAAATTAACCACCATTCTCAAGTGCTCAACACTGAAGTGTGAGCTATTAAAATTTTGTGCCATAATTCAGTTTTATCACTAATAAAACCATGGCTATCCTATTTGCAAAGTAAGCTAGAAAAGCAAATGTCTGACATTTTTAAAACCTCAAGAAGGTATTTTTTTCCAAAGTGTACAAAAAGTTCCAATGGGTTGTGGACAAAATAAACTTTTAGCATTAATTCTAAAACTTATTACCCATCATGATCTATTAAACAAAATTATTTGGTTTTATGCAGGGTCAAGAAGGTGGTAGCCATAATTTCATTAAGAAAAACTTGAAATATCTGAGGAGGAGGAAATTCCAAACACTCTTGACATAAACCAAGTTATGAGGCAGCCTCGGCATGCAATGCATAAAAAAGAAACAGGGTTTGTAGCTAGAATTGAGTCTTTTATTTTTAGTTGGACAGCTAGAAGTTTTCTACCTATTTATGTGGGTGAAAAAACAGAAAAGATTTTAAAAAATTGATTATAAAAAAGGTAAAAGTTCCCAGAATTGAATAACATCCTCTCACTTACAAAAAAACAAAAACAACAAAAAACCTCTAAGAAAATATCTCTACCCTGTTTCCCTAAGCTGTCAATATGTCTGGGTTGCTGAGGAGAATAAGGCCCAGAGGATAAAAGCCAAAAGGGAAAAGCACAGTTCTAGTCTGGCTTTACCTATTTTAAACTCCTCAACTATAAAAATAGGGCCTGAAATATCAGCCCACTGTCCTTTCAGAGTAATGGACAGCTATTCTGACCCCGTGACTAATGCCCAAGGCCTGCTTCAATTTGCTCTGAACTTCTACTGCTGCTGCTGCTGCTGCTGCTGCTGCATTCCAAGCCTAGTGGGTGGTTCCCAGGGCAAATGCTCCCCATTGCATGAACTTCAGGGCATCTCTAAACCAGTCAGACTCTGCAATCCCCAGAACTATTATTGGGCATTTTTTTCATGTGTTTATAGAAACCACAAAAACACAGTTCATAAGCCTCTGAAGCACATGAGCAAATGGAGCTCTCGTAGCCGTAGCGTACATCAGTGTTTTTAGTAACTACAGCAGTCAAGACAACAGAAATGGGACTTCAAAAGGTCAATCTGCTCATTGCTCGTTATTTTCAAGTCAAAGGAATCTTGGGAAATTGAGGGTTTCACCTTGCCATTAGAGAATATGAATTTGATTTCCTCAATCTGAGGGGTAAAAATATTAGTCAAATTCATATTGTGTATTCTAATGATTAGTTGGGTGTTACAAATATCTGAAATGCTCAGGAAACATTATAGCCATCACCCAAGTAGCGAGATTTGGCCCAGAGAGGGAATGGTGATCAACATTAATAATTTTGTTAATAATAATCTGTACACAGTCAGTATAAAATATGCTCTCCACAGAATTTTGTGTAATTGAGTGACTAGAAATTGAAGACTGTTAAGTGAGGCAGGGCACTTTCTGCTTTAGTGACAAGACATTTTCAAATGTTGAGTTTAATGTCTATGTTGGTTGTAAGTCCCTAGGCTTTCCAAATTATGTCATAATATGTAATAATTATATAATATATAATTACATATTTTGTTACATAATTTACATATATTATATAATTAGGTAATATAGGTAAGAATTAAGCTGATAAACTCAGGCTGACTTCCAGTGTTCAAACTGCCTTCTCTGCATAACAGCCTTATGACCTCAACAAATTACTCTCTGACCTTGAATCTTCTGTAAAATGGGACCACTATGGCTATGGACCAAACATTGCTCTGAGGCCAGGATCTTATGTGGCATATAGGTATTAGCTGAGTAACCAGGAAAGAAACTTTGAATAAAACTTCACAAACGTCAAATTGATATGTTGAGAAAACTCTCGGTTAAGCTATAGATTCCACATTCTCGGCAGGTGTATACGTTTGTTGTCTTAGTAAATGAATAAAATACAGAGTTCTGCTGGTTTGTTAGTGATATCAAGGTTTAGCTGCTAGGGCAAGATGATAAGATAAGAAATTACAAGCACTCCATAGGTGAAGCTTTAAAGGTTTAATAAGACGAAGCCTGCCCAATGGCTTGAAGCAAAGAGATAACCAGGCAACCTTGTGTCTTATTATTTAAAGCAGCATCATATGCAATGCTAAGCATATAAAGGTGAACCTGACGACAAACATGATTTAAAATACTGCCATCCAAAGAGCATTAGAGCAAACTCTGACAAATGATGGCTGACGGTCGTATATGCCAAGAATAAAGGTGGCGTTACAAGCTGGTTTGTTTTGATTTTAAACAATAAACAGTCACCTCACAAAACAATATCTGTAAACTGAAACATACCTTTTTAAAGTATACACAGAAAACATTTGGAAAGGGAGACTGAAGCTCCGGCCCGCAATTACTGTTGAGGACAGGTGGAGTGATACGTGGGTGTTTTTCTTTCTAGCCTGTGTATTACATTTGATACACAACACCGTGCCATGCATCCTGGCACAAAACCACCTAATGTATTAATGGTGACTTTTGTGATGAATGCTAACATTTGGCCCCTTTAATAGTCATGAGTCTAGAGTTCTGACTGCGCTGGTGTGCAGTGTAGCTTGTCTACCCCCCCCTCCAGCAAATGAACTGCAGCATCAAGCAGCAAAGCTCAAGCTTTGCTCTCTAACCCCTAGGAAAGCAGAGAGTTGCCAGTGTCATCCTTCTCCAAAAAGAACCTCTATTAGGTCAAGAGAGAAAAATAGAAGTCAGAGCTATTTGGACTGAGAGCATCGTTGCTCCTCACATGAGAGACAATATTAGGAAACATATCCTACTATCCTGTCATCTTTGGAAACATACTCAAATCCCCCAGCAGCTATCCCCAAAATTAGCCAGTCCCCAACTCCAAGTGTTGATCTTCATGTTTTTCTATTTAGAGGATTTCTCCACTGCCTGGCTTGACTTAGGGAAGAAGGGAAAAGAGGAATTAGTAACAGCTGAGTATTGGGCCAAGAGCCAAGCCTTGCCTAGTTGATGTAGGTTACCCTCTCGACGAAGGCTGCTGATGCCACTACTCTGTACATGAGAAAACCAAGATGCTAAGAGACCAAGTCGTTTACCTAGAGTCCCACAGCTAGTGAATAATGGAGTCAAAACAACCCATTCGAGCAGTGCTGCCACTTCACATGACTCTAACATTAAATCAGAGCCCAGATATCAATTATAACTGATCACTTGATAATCTACCTTTGGGACATTCCTACAACCATAGGGCAAACTATCTCATTAATTGCTAAGAAGCTAGGACTCAGTTACGTGTTCTAACACAGGAAAATGAAATGACAAAGATAGTAATTTCCTAAAAGATGAAACACAGAGTCACAGATTTTGGCTCTTTCCCTAGACCTGTGGTGGGTTCTGAATCACACCTCTCCATTAGGGTGCATACCCCCACTCACTGTAACTGATCATGTAAACATATCTTTGAATAATTTCTATTGTTCGGCACTTTGTAAATGTCAGCCATGCTTATCTTGAGCAAGCCTTTAAAGCAGAGAAGTGCTGTCTTGAGGCATAAATAGGTCTTTAATTTTTATCTTCTAGATAATCAACTATTTTTACTTGACAATCTCAAATATTTCCCCCAAATAGTCCTTAACTGAAATGATTTTTTAAATGAGAAAAACAAACTAAAGACTTTGTTACGTTCTTTTCTCCCTCATACACCATTCTTCCCTGAACACAGGAAAATGGACAAAGAAAATATGGTGGTCCTCCACCAGGCTGGGATACTACACCCCCAGAAAGGGGCTGCGAGATTTTCATTGGGAAACTTCCCCGGGACCTTTTTGAGGATGAACTCATACCATTGTGTGAAAAAGTGAGTCCAAATTTAATTTCTTCGTTCAGGAGAAAAATACCATTCTCTCTAGTTTGCTTTTACTTTTTGTTTGCCTTTCTTTAAATCTCTGTGTATAATGCATGTGTACAATGTGTGTGTGTGTGTGTGTGTGTGTGTGTGTGTGTGTGTGTGTGTGTGTGTGTGTGTGTGTGTGAATATGGATGAAAGCCTCATCCATATGTGTGGAAGCCAGAAGACGGCACCAGTATCTGTCTTCACTTTCTGTTTGATTTGAGTCGGGGTCTCTTAGTGTTCACTGCTGCACGTGCAAGGCTAGCTGGCTCAGGAACTTCCCGATTTCCCATTTCAGCATCCCAGCTCACTGTAGGAGCCCTGGGATTGCAGATGTGTGCTATCGCAACTGGCTTTATATACACCCTCGTGCTTGTATGGCAAGCACTTTGCCCAGTATGCCATCTCTCCAGTGCCCAGTTTGATGGTTTGTTCCCAAGTCGCACACATCAAATATAGACAGTGTTAAAATCTTCCTGTCCCCTTACTATTAGTGCCTTTGCCCAGCTCTTTGTCTTGTTGAATTAAAAAATTGAAAGACCACTGTTGACAACTCTCAAATTCGTATCTCTTCCCCCAGCCTCGGTATTAGCAGCTGAATCACTGCAAATCCAATGTATGTAACAGTACAGAGCAGAGTAGCAATCAGCCAGTGATAAGATATTGCTCCAATTTGATCTCTTACTGTGACTTCATAAAGAACAGCATTTCATATAAGAAATGATGTATGCTTGTCATGGCTTAAATATGTATCCATATGCATTGACATGAATAAAATTTTCTTCTATAAGTAGAATTGACTGTCTTACTTAGTGCACTGAACAGCTTAAGGACATGGTTACTCAATATCCTTAAGAACATGGTTATCGATGTCCTTATATGACTACTAATGAATCCATTTCCCTAGGTCCAAATGGCAACTTGAGACTAGACTCAAAATTAGAAAGAACAAAATCTGAAACTTAATTTGTAACACTTTACCAAGTATATTTTTCGGCACACACATTTAATACGAGAATGTGGCTCTTCCCCTACATGATAAAAATCAATTGGTAGCAAGTGTAGTCTCTGAACCAGTGCCCCTGGTTTTATACACAGAGTCCCAGCTGGCATACTAAAATTCCTGAAAATGGCAGGCACATGGAACAGGTAAAAACTGTGCTCATCTTTCATGAAGGAGAAATAGATCGTTTTCAGTGAGTCCTTTGGAGTTTAGTAGAGAAAGGCAAAGCAGAAAGCACCCAATCACAGGATATAGATGTCTCCTGAGAGGCTCTGCCAGAGCATGTCAAATACAGAGGCGAATGCTAGCAGCAAACCACTGAACTGAGAATGGGACCCCTTTTAGAGGAGTTAAAGAAAGGATTGAAAGAATGGAAGGGACTTGCAACCCCATAAGAACAACAATGCCAACCAATCAGAGCTCCCAGGGACTAAACCACTACCCAAAGATTGACCCATGGCTCCAGCTGCATATGTAGCAGAGGATGGCCTTGTTGGGCACCCAAGGAAGGGGAAGCTCTTTGGTCCTGCCAAGGTTGGACCCCCAGTGTAGGGGAATGTGGGGGCAAAGGGGTGGCTAGGGAGGAGAACACCCTTATAGAAGAAGGGGAGGCGGAGGGGAAGGGGAGGAAACCAGGAACGGGAATAATATTTGAAATGTCAATAAAAAATATATCTAATAAAATTTTTAAAAAAAGAAAGCATCCAAGCATTGAAGTAATGCTTAATGGCATCTCTTCCCATATACCATTGTATGTATTTGGACCACCCTGCTTGCAAAAGCTAGGGGTAATCAACTGCTTAGCCCGCATTACTCACAACAGTTGGAGTACAAGCTGGGTGGACGGAGAACAAGTACTGTTTTCTATGCGGTTCTGATCCTCTATCAGTTGGATTGAGGCAAACATTTCTTTTCATCCTGAAAACTGCTAAAATAAGAGCATTCCCCAGGCCACCTATGAAATACGATGTATTCATTCTGACATCATAGCAGTGGGGAAAAGACAGCCAGGAAGTTAGCTTTGCAAAGTCCCAAATGAGCACCCTCATTTCCTGTTATAAATGTCAGTGACAGAACATAGCCAAGTAAAGGTCAAAGCACGGAGAAGTTAAGAGAACGACTCAGAAGGCATGGGCAAATCTACCAGGAAACTGTGCTTTTGATGACAAATGCATTTTTGGGTCCCCAAGACAGTACATAAATTTCCAAATACTTGTATGACAAAGGTCATTTGCTCAGCCAAAAGTACATTCTGTTAGCGGAGGCTGAAATGCCATTTGTCTATATTTTCTTTATTTAACTCGGCTTTTCCCATGAGTTAGATAATTAATCTAAAGCCGGCATAAAAGAATGCAAGCCATTCCCCACGGATATAAATGCCAAACACAGCAGGGGGCAGTTCAGCAAGTATCACTTGGGCCTGTGTGTGTGTGAGTGTGTGTGTGGGTGTGTCTGTGTGTGTGAGTGTGTGTGTCTGTGTGTGTGAGTGTGTGTGTGTGTCTGTGTGTGTGTGCCTGTGTGTGTATGTGTGTGTGGTGTGTGTGTGAGTGTGTGTGTGTGTACATACATTTGGGAATATAATATGTAGATAAGAATGCTCTGTTTCTATTCACTGCAGATTGGTAAAATTTATGAAATGAGAATGATGATGGACTTCAATGGAAACAACAGAGGCTATGCATTTGTAACCTTCTCAAATAAGCAGGAAGCCAAGAATGCAATCAAGCAACTTAATAATTATGAAATTCGGTAAGTTCCTCATCTGCCAGATGCAAGCTGACTCTAAAACTGCACCTGCATCTGTTCCCTATCAAGATAGTGTATGTGTGTAAGCTAACCAAACTAGGAGTGAAATGTTAGGTCTTTCTTCGGTAAAAGTGATCTGGTTAAACATTTATTTAATCTCATTTCTGTATGAGGTATAAAGTCCACAGAGATAAAATTTATTAATTAACCAATTACATTAATATGTACTGAATACTCTTCAAGATATTAGAAATGTATCAAGATATCCTCTGTCCCCATAGAACACAAATATAAAAGATTAAATCAATAACTTGCAGACAAAAAAAACAAGAAGCAGAAAGGTTGTGTAGAGAGAATGCTATTTGAATTTGGTGGTTTTAAGAAAATAAATCCTATGAAAAGGTGAAATTTGATCTGATATTTGGATAAAAATTTCAGGCAAGACAGTCAGACCCTAAACAAGGTTACTCAAAGAAAAGAAAAAGCAGCAAACTGCAAGAAAAAAAATTCCTAAAATTGAAACAAAATTGATGTTTGATGTGTTTAAAAGACAGGAAGAAAAGACAGGGAAAAAAGAAAAGAAATGGTTAAAGGCAGGACAGTTGGAGAACATTGTCCCTGCTGAAGAATCTGAACTTACTTATACAAAGACTTGGAACTGGAGGAGAATTTTAGATGGCGCTGTGGGTTGTAAAGCATTGCTACAGCTGTTGAGTCGACAGACAACTACGGTAGAGCAGGACCGGAAAGAGGGGAACCGTGTCAAAGGCTGAGGCACATCCTAGGAATAACAGTGATTCAACGAGTGGTCACAAGCAAAAGGGACAAAAAGGGGTCAGAACTAGACACACTGGGGAAGCCAGAGGAGGGGAAACATGATGACTTGATATCACATGTGATATGGGGCAAATATCATGGGATTTGATTCCAAGTGTCTGCGAGAGTGGGTGAGCCATTGGGAAGGAGAGACGAGGGGAGAAGCAGGAAGCATGTGACACCTCAGGCAAGATGTAGCGCAACTGTACGAGAGTAGAGGCAGGAGAGGGGTCACAATTACATCATTTCTACAGCATTTTAAACCATGAGATCACGGGAGGGTAAAATTGAAGATGTATAACCAATAATATGATTTCATAAGACTGTCTTTCTAAAAATGTCACCAGGGATTAAAATCTGCCATAAATCCTTTCTTAAAGAAACCCTGGGCCGCCTGGGAGGGCGAGCAACAGGTAAATCTTTGGGGCAGCCAAGCTTCACTTAAGGGGAAGTGAGTAGTTGTTTCTTTGTGACTCGATTTCATGTGTTTAAGGTTTACTTTATTTTTAAGTATGTGTGTGTTTATGTACTTGTATGTATATGTGTGTGAGAGTGTGCATGTGTGTGTGCATGTAAGTGTGTGCCTGCATAATCCAGAAGAGGACGCCTGACTTCCTGTGACTGTACGTAATGGGTGGTTTTGAGTTGCCCTACATGGATACTGGGAACCAAATTGGGTCCTTTGCAAGAGCAATGAATGCTTCAACCACTGACCCATCTTTCCAGCCCCAGCTTTCACCTATAAAGTAGAGAGTATATCCATTTCCCGGGTTTGATTATAAAGATAAATCAAAGAGTTTTGAAAACTTAATGTGATGTTTAGGACATAGTAGCCAACAGATAACAAAGGTTACCACAGTTCAACTCCAAAATTCGGTTTCCATATTTATCCCTTTTCTGTAATGCAGACAAACCTTAAGATTAGTGGAATCTTACCTTTGTTGACCACAGACAGCGTGGCCTGCTGCCTAGTATTTTCCTACTTTGTATAAGAAAGTATGTTGCATCACAAAGCATCCTCGCAATCCTGGGAAGAAATTAAAAACTAGCTCAATTTTCTTCAACTCTTTAGCTACATGAAGAATGACTGGGTGTGGCAATCTTTACCGCCTAAGCTGGTCAGTTCCACACAAGCCTCTACAGAGCTAAAAAGAAATCTGTGTGATGTGCAGAAAACCGGATCCCCAATCAGGAGACCTGAGGTCATTTTTTCCCCTTTGGTTTACCTTCAACTTCTTGGAACATCACCTTTGTCTCTGTACTTGATCATATCACACAGCAATGCTGTAAATATCGGACAAAAATAATATACACTGACAAATGTGGAGACGGCTTTGCAAAATTGTCATTTTACTTGCTTTATAAAAAGATCACTTTATAATAATGAAACCACAAGTAAAAACATACAGGGGCTGGAGAAATAGTTCAGTGGTTAGGAGCCCCTGAAGCTGTTACAGAAGACCTGAGTTCAGTTCCCGTCGTCCTCATGGAGGAAAATAACTGTCTGTAACTCAATTCCAGGGGCTCTGACCTCATCTTATGTTCTCTCAGGCACTGGGTACAGACATGGTACACAGGCACACATGGAGGTACCCATACATACACATAAAACTAAATAAATGATTATCTTTTAAAAATAACGTTTAAAATCGTACCAATTTTCAAAGCGTTCACCTAGACTAAGGCAGCCATTCCAACAAAGTATGCATTCTAGTTATATGATTCCAGGAATGAGAGGGCTCTGCATCTCCGAGTCTTCTCTGAAACATAGACATCATATTGGTAAGGGCAATCCTAAGGCGACTTTTGATTTGCAACATGTGGACTGGACTGTGCAGGAGATTGACAGCGAGTTGTATCTATTCGACCCGAGGTTACTCAGCAGGGACTGACCACGCTATTGAAAACAGAGAAGATGTGAAATAAATCCCACCATGCTACAGGGTAATAGTTCCTTGACAGTCTCCTCCGTGAATCCAACTGTCTTTTCTGTAAAACAGATTTTAAAATTATTTCTATCTCGCAGGGTGTCGTACAAATAGCAAAGGTAAGGTACTTAGATCTCTGGCACTCAAAGGATTGGGCGTTCTGTAAGTTGACTGGCAATTGTGGGGGTGACTGGTGGGGAGGGCAGAGAAAGAGGGGGGAAATAATAATATGGAAAGAGAAAGTGTCCGGGAATAGCCAAATCTCCATTTGGAAGCCAGACGCAAGGTAAAGGCACAGAGAATCTTTAAAAATTAGGGAGTGGGATAAACTCAACATGAACCAGTCAAGAAGAGACCTTCACAACCTCCACTCTTCTGTGGTCAATCTGCCAGAGAGAGAAAAACCTTCCTTCCAGAAAGGAACAATAACCTTTATTTTGCTGTCAGCCACCATTTCTCCAGGGATGGATGAGGCTGTTACCCAGGGAAGAGCTGCAGTTATCACATCATCTTCCTCCCCATCAAATATTCACTGAGCATCCTCTAAATGCCTGGCTCTGGAGACATTAAAGTCATGTCCTTGGCTTGTGAGAAAGTGAATTTTATCTCCAGGCAGTTCTGGGAAAGGATGTTGAGCAGACACACATTTAGAAATTCTAGACTCGCTCCTGCTGGCAACTGATACCAGAACAGCCCACTAACCATAAAAAACCAAAAAACAAAAAACAACAAAACCAGAGTATCTCTAAGTAAATGAGAGAGATATTTATACTTTCTTAAGTAAAATTTAAAGCACACATAACTAGGGGCTAGAGGTGCAATGTATATGATAGAGTGCTGGCCTAGCATGCACAAAGCCTGGGTTTTAATCCAGGAATCTCATAAGCCTGTATGGTAGTATACAATTGCAATCTTAGCTCTTGAGAGAGGGAGAGAGAAGAATTGGGAGTTCAAGGCCATAGCTGGCTGTATAGCAAATTTGGAACCAGCTTGAGACACGTGAGCTCCTGACTAAATACAGTTGAAAGAAATAATTCAACAAACAAACCAAGAAACCAGCAGGAAGATCACTTTGTCGGTCCCCACTTTCCCCAAGACACCACATTCTCTGGGGAATGTCGCAAGAGTGAGAGAGACTTGTGAATTCTCACTCCTGCCCTTGGTTCTTCGGCAAAGGAGAAGCAATGAGCAGTGACCAGACAGATCAGAACACCCGTGCCACAACCACGAGTCACTGGTTTCCAGAAAAATCAGAATGGTCTCCTTCCCACCTGCCTAGAGGAGACCTTTAACTCATGACGAACATGAGTTTTGGTTAATGAGGCCTCACTGTTTTCATTTATAAAATGAATTCATTATTTATAAAATCCAGCCTAATACTTTTTTCCCACAATCTCAAAAAAGGCATGGATTTATTGATTAGAATGCCAATAACCACGAAATAAATTGGGAATCGACAAATGGGAGTACTTTATAGTAAAAGCTTATGAGGAGCAAAGAAAATATCAAAATACAGAGATCCTCTGAGGAGTAGGAGAAAAATTTGAAAATTGTTCAGAGAGTAGATGAATTTTAAAAGAAACTTTCTAACATCAAAAGAAAAAAATCAATAAACATAGGCAAATGATTAAAAGGGGTCCTTCTCAATACACATAGTCTATAATTATACGAAAATCTTTTAATGATCTTAGCTATCAGAAAAGTTCAATTCATAATATGTCAATATGCCAGCATAATCCAGTTATCACGAATGGTATAAAATTAAAATAGTCAATGCTGCTACAGATATCATGGAAACATTTATGCATTTATTGTAGTCGGAAATGTCATACGATACCAATATGAAAAATGCAAATAAGGTTCTTCATATAAATAACATTAATATGATATGTACAATTCAGTTCTGCCACTCTTTGGTGGTATCTGAGGGAAATAGTTGCAAGGGGAAAAATCTACACAATAATGTTATTACATCACTACTCACATGCCCCAAGCACAGAATTAGCTGAGATGTTCTTCAACTGATAAATATGTAACGAGGTGTTGGTAAATAGACATAATTGTATTTTCTCAGCTAGTAGTAAACATATTATCAGTATGTAATTTCAGGAAAATGGCTATTGTTTAGCGGACACCATGTTAAGCAATAAGCTGGACACGGAAATATTAATGTTGTTGTCTCTTGAATGTGGAAGCTACAAAGGCAAAAACAAAGTATCAGCCAAACCAAAACGGAGAAAGGCTACCAGGAAGGGCAGAGGGGAAGAAGGAAGGAGCAGTGTGGGGAACTTCTTCATCCCAGTTCCAGGAGGAAGTCCCAGCCTAAAACCTAACACAGAAAATATCGAAAGGCAAACGGCATGAAAGTTAAAACTATTCGTTAAAAAAAAGAATGACCTCCACAATTCTCACATTCTAAAACACAAACTAAACAAAAAATCAAACTCTGAGTGTAATGTAAAGTGTCTCCTGATTGCTTCATGTTCTTCTGTCTTGCTATTGTTAACGGCTGTAGAGCATCCTTCAGTGGAAAAGCCTGCCCTTCGTTTGCTAGAATTTCTCAGTCAGAAGCAACACTATCCATTCTTTATACACATTTAGAAAGGAGAAGGCATTTTTGGAAGACCTGACAATTGTCCATTGACTGAAAGTGGTCAAGAACCAGGGTGGTGGCCTGGAGAGATGGCTTGGGAGTTAAAGGCACTTGCTGCTCTTACAGATGGTCTAGATTTGGTCCCCAGCACCCACATGATGGTATACGACTGTCTAAAACCCCAGTCCCAAAGCATCCAAAACCCTCTTCTGCATACATGCATGTGATACACATACATGCACATGGGCAAAATACTCACATACATAAAAAGAGGAAAGCGTTTTAAAAGAACGAGGATAATATGCTATGGTACACAGTGGGGCAATGTCCAGGTACAAGAATATGTCATTTCAACAAAGCTACCTTGAAGGATTGTATTGTTGTGCAGTGTAGTGCAGGGCAGCGTAGTGACCATCTGCATGCTATGGCTTGGACCTCACCTCTGTTTGCTAGCGTCTGTTCCAGAAGGGCACTGTTTGGTCGACAATTATGCACACTTGTCAGTCATCTGTACCAGTGTGGGCCTCCTTCGTCTTACTAAGAGGTAGCTCTGCAAAGTAGAATAAACAGAGGCCCCAGGGCTGGTTGCACTTCTCAGAATCAATAAGGCCTTACACAAGTCACTTAATTTCATTGTCTAGAAAATAGAATAGAAATAACACCTAATTTGCTCATCTCGCAGACTCTTTTGTATGGGACAAATAATATAAGAAAATCTGTATTAGATAAGAAACTAATTCTACTTTATTTTATTTATTCTGTGTATGTCACATACACCATGAGTATGGTGGTCAAAGGACAACTTGTGGGAATTCGGTCGAGCCTCCCACCATGTGAGTTCAGAGAGAGAATACAGATCATCACATTTACAAACCCGCGCCTTTACCCACTGAGCCATACTGCTGGCTCTTCGTAATTTTGGGACTGGGGGGGTGTGGTGGTTTGTATATGCTTGGCCCGGGAAGTCGATCTATTAGGAGGTGTGGCCTTGTTGGAGTAGGCGTGTCACTGTGGTGTAGGCTTAAGACCCTTCACTCTAGCTGCCTATAAGTGAGTCTTCCACTAGCAGTCTTCAGATGAAGATGTTGAACGCTCAGCGATGCGTGCACCATGCATGCCTGGATGCTGCCATGCTCCCACCTTGAAGATAATAGACTAAACCTGTAAGCCAGCCCCGATTAAATGTTGTCCTTTATAAGACTTGTCATGGTCACGGTGTCTGTTCCCAGCAGTTAAACCCTAACTAAGATGGGGGGAGGGGTGCGTTTTTAACAGTAATCATATCAGAACAGCTCCTCGACTTGCTGCATCATGAGAAGTAGCAAAACCTCAGTAGCACAGGGTGAGTAGGCGTAGGAGCAGGGCCCAGTATGGATGCCTTGGCGCTGGGACATCAGGATGCGAAGAAAATGGATGGCAAGTGGTAAACCTACATCTAGTCTAAAGAGACCAGGTACCAATCAGCCCTTCGTCTAGTTTTCCTTTTTAAAAAGTTCAGAGGTCAAGACTGGGTATATATAGGAGATCAGTGGCAGAATCTGTGCAGCACACGCAATGATCCTGGTACCACAAAAGAAAAGAGGGGAGGGGTGTCAGTCTATATTGGAACATCTTTCCTCTAAAGAAACCACAATGTCTTCGAAAGTTTTATACATTTGCAACCTCTGCCACCGCCCTCCATTACACACAGATTCTCACCTGTGAAAATTGCTTTTCCCCATTTAGGAATGGCCGTCTCCTGGGCGTCTGTGCCAGTGTGGACAACTGCCGGTTGTTTGTGGGGGGAATCCCCAAAACCAAAAAGAGAGAAGAAATCTTGTCAGAGATGAAAAAGGTCACTGAAGGAGTTGTTGATGTCATTGTCTACCCAAGCGCTGCCGATAAAACCAAAAACCGGGGGTTTGCCTTCGTGGAATATGAGAGTCACCGCGCAGCCGCCATGGCTAGGCGGAGGCTGCTGCCAGGTAAGCCTGGTTCCTGAACAGGGACTCCAAACCCGCAGCAGACCTCGCATGAGCTTCCCTGTCGCCTTTCAGCTCTTCATCTTGTTTATTTCAGTTCCGTAACGTTTTTACAGATGTGTTCTGGAAAGTCATACATCTGCTCAAGAGGAGAAAGAACATTGATCAATAGCAATCCTACAGAGGATCCTCGGCGAAGACACTTTTTAAGATTAAACAAACCCATCACGTATATAGCTGCATGTAGATTAGTTCACAGGCTAGTTAGAATTGGACAGTATTATCTTTCACAGCATAGACACTCACCAGCCCAAGGATAACCACCAGACATGCTTTCAGTGTGTTTCCCAATTTCTAATCATTTCCATCTAATTGGAGGTAAGAAACACGTTCTTCCCACACATCTCTCTTTAGGCACTCCAGACACACATGAGCACCAAGCCTCAATTCATGAGTTTAACTGCCTGGGTCAGAACAATGCAGGCAAGCATTCAAAGTTCCTTGGCTTTCTGTAAAATATTCACTAAAACACAGTCAAGTGCTAATATGAATTCATACTAATGGGAAAAAAACTATCTAGACCAGTAGTTCTCAACTTTTATAATACTGACTCTTTAATACAGGTCCTTATTTTGTGGTGACCCCATCCATAAAATTATTTCATTACTACTTCATGACCGTAATTTTCTTACTGTTATCACTCAATGTCTAGCATGAAGGATATCTGACCCACAGGTTGAGAATCAGTGATCTAGTGTGGTAAAAAGCTTTACACTAGGGTCCACGCTCATAAAAACTGTGAGAGATGAGGACAGGTGGAACGGCTCAAAACTCTGAATTTATTTCGGCTTCATGTAGTCCTTCTTGACTGCACTTTTGGTTTTTAATGGGGCTGTTGATTGAACAGAGGGTCTTGAGCGACCTAGGCCAGCATTCGAACGCTCAGCTAGGTCCTAGCTCTGCGTCTGCTCTTTATAAGTTAGCATTGAGACATTTTCAGTGTTCTAGTAGACTCTCTTCCCCATCATCTTCTTTACCTCCTCTGAGTCCCAATCAGTTGTGAGCCATTCGTAGGCTTTCAGAATTGAAATGAAGTCAGCTAGAGGGGCAGCTAAAAAAAGTGGTGATACCTCTCCAGCACTCATTACTGTTTTTACACAGTTTAGGATAGAGATCTGATTTCTATATGTGGATTAGGATACCCACTTTTTGCAGAATTTTTTAAAATATTACTTAGGACTGCCTGACCTCAAACTTGAGCTCCTCTGCCCTCTGCCCCTAGAGTACCACTATGCCCAATGCCCCCTAGTGCTATTTATTAAAGAGATTACACTTGGGTTTGTATGCTCCTGGAACGTCAAAGATCATGATTGATTTGTAAGAAATGAAAGGATGGATATTTGATCCCCCTATGTAATAATTGCACCCATGACTCCTTCTTCCGAACACTGACAATTCCTGATTTTGTTCTGTCCAGTTCTGTGCGCCCTACAAGATACAGCTTGCTTCTAATCAGTGAATTAAACACATAACCCAGATTTTCCCTACAATGTGGAAACTGAGTTGACTTCTCACCTTATCCCACCGCTTCAACATGGAGCCTCCAGGGATATATATGGTGGTTGGGTGGCAACATCAAAGGGGAAGGAAGTAGTAATGGGGAATTCCTGTTTGGTGACAATCTTTGAAGCTGGCAACATGGGTGCTGTCCCCCTTCCACAAGATCATGATGAGAGAGAACTGGGAGGCTCATGGGAAACACACAGTGTAGAAGGAACCATCTAGTAAGTTGCCACTGTAGGGTACAGGAACCTGTGCTGACTTGGGTAACACCCACTCTTTTAAGACGAGTTAATTTTTTATCCTCAACTGCCTTCTTAGTCTTCTCTGAATTGGGATTTTTTTTTTAAATATGTTTTCTCCGAGTTCTCACATTGCCTGTATTCAGACTGGGGATTCGGAAGGCACACAGTTGGTCTGAGCCCTGGATCAAATATGAGAGACTGAGAACAAAGAATGTTTGATCCCATCCACCAACCCTGGCTCATTTGTGTATGTCTCAGTGGTGGTGTCCGGCTAATAGACAGCACATTCCAACCGCGGCGGATGCTGTCCAAGTGACCTCTTAATGCTTCACGGAGTCAAGACTCTGTGTCTGAGCCCTAAATCTGCTCCTTCTCCCCCTTTATTATCTCACCTTAAAGCCTACCTCCCCCCTGTAAAAGCTGTCCTTCGAGTCAGATGTGCCCACCACTTCTCCATTTCAAACCACATCCTGCTTCTCTCTACATTCACTCATTACGATAAGCCACTAGTCACACTAAAGACTCTCCCATCCAACTCCTGCTTTATTCGAATGTCTTAAAAAAATCAATAATAATCTTTTTTTAGTGGTCTTGGTCATTTAAGACCTTAACGGTCAGTTCAATTTAAAAGACCATCAGCGTGAGCTGAGAGGATGCCGTGATTTCTAAATAATTCATCGTTCTTCTGATCGTTGTCAACAGGAAGAATACAGTTGTGGGGACATCCTATCGCAGTAGACTGGGCAGAGCCAGAAGTCGAAGTTGACGAAGACACGATGTCTTCCGTGAAAATCCTGTACGTAAGGAACCTTATGCTGTCTACCTCGGAAGAGATGATTGAGAAGGAATTCAACAGTATTAAACCAGGTGGGTCACATGAGCAATTAATTCTTCAAACTGTGCTTTAAAAACACTTATGCCGGAGGGCGTCACCCACAATGCTAAAGAGAATAGCTTTTATTCTCCTAATCGGTTGTGTATTGTTCAGGTATTTCACCATTTTGGGGCTCTGAAAGAGACATACGGTCCTACAGCACTTAGGAATATTATGGTATATATTTATCTGTGTAGTTATTTAATGAATACACATCACCTCTGCTAAACCAAACTCTGCGAGTTCTTCTCCTTCTAATTAGCTCCTCTGTCCCTAGACCCAGACTGAGAACAAAGTAAATATTTACTGTGTTAATGATGCCAAGCTCTTACTGGATGTCTACCCTCTAACACAGATTTCCCAACCTCTTTGCTACTGACATTTCGGAGCAAATCATTCTTGGTAGATTGCAGGGTATTGAACAACATGCAAGGTCCATGCCTACCCCTGCCAGCTATAGCAACCTGCCCCAGAGGACAACCAAAAGCATCTCCTGACATTTTCATTCATATGTCTGACATGTACTTAGTCATACCAGCTTGTGTCCATCACAGAAACATCTTCCCACAACTGAGAATTTCTTGGGCTTCGGGCAATTTCTATAGGATGCTAACAAGCACGGGCCATGATGCTCTTGTATTAAGCCTCCTGACAGTATTTCCACCCTGAGATTGTCTGTTTCCAACTGTAAGTGGATATGATGTCACATGTATACTAGGATGGTAAGCTCTATAGATAATTGTCAAGGATACTATTTTTTTCCTTTTACAGATTTCCCAAGCATAAACTTCCCTCACCCTCACGAGCTCTGCCTTCCCTGACATTTAGTATCATGGCATGGTTGCATACCAACAGCTGTGAATCCACAGTTACTACAGAAACTGAAAAAAAAAATCCACTAGAATTAGAATGGGCGTGCTCACATCACATGCCACTTATCAGCACAATGCCCTATCCTGGAGGTCCCTTCATGGCATCTCCTATTTCCTATAATGTGAAAAACAGAGCCCAGAGTAGTTAAATCGTCACACAGCTAGCAGCTGGCAGACCCCAGATTTAACAACCTCCTGAACCCTCACACCAACCCTCATTCCAGTCACACAGCCATTCATGCAGCTGCTGCTCCATCAGTGGCTTCAGCATGCCACGTACTGGGGGAGGAATTAGCAGATGTGGGCTGTGTGTGGAAGGAATTTATAGAGAAGTCACAGCTAAACCATCCTGCTCTCGGCATGCAGAGCCAAGTCCTAAGTCACTCACGGGTAAGGGTGAACCCCAATGTGGTTGTGCCAGGCTGGGAACTAGTACATGTGTGTATATGTTCCGTCCACTCCGGGTTGGGATTTCTTTTTCCCAGAGTGAATAATACTTACATTCCCTCCCAGTTAAAATGGCGCTTTTGTTTTGAAAGGGGTTAGAACGAGAAACTGTCAAAAGACTGACTTTTTTTAAATTAATTGTGAATGATTATCACACAATTAATATGTGAATGTCCAGTCTGCACATTTAAGATAGATACGCCTAGACTCTAATGCCTTAGAAGCTGTAAGAAAATAATGAATGCCAACTTGTTCCTTCTTTCCTCTTCCTCTCTCTTCCCCCCCTCCTCCCATGACTTCAGCTACAACCACCCCCAGCATAGTACTACATTATCCTTGTTTTCAGCCGAAACATTCCCAGCAATTCTGGGGCACTTCTTAGGCCAGTGACACAATACTCAGGGCTCTATAATGTTGTGTGTGATGCATAAAAGAATATGAACAATAGGCAGATATCGATCCTGTGGAGAGAGAGAAAAAACAAATCCACAAATTTCTTCTCCAGTGCAACAATATACTGTATCACGACTGTATTAGAAAATTTTGTGGAAGGAGAAAAATAACATTAAATTTTTCTTTTTAAAGATTTGGGTTTTGGAGAAACCTCATTATCCATTGAGAAATCTGACTTTGTATATCATTTGAACCCCAAATAACCTAGGAAAATACTGCATCAATACTCTGGAAAACAACAATCGTCACAGAAACATTGTGCCATTGATATTTTGTTCCCATGAAGTCTAGGGTATCTGCTATAGTGCTAAGTATGGTATTCTTTAAGAATCTGCTCCCTTAAACAGTTCAACAGTAGCAGAGTCACCTGCAGGGCTGCTACAAGCAGATTGCTTACCCCATCTGGTTGAGTCCACAAATTTGTATTTCTTAAGTTCCCAGGTCCAGCTAATGTTACTGAGTAAAGAACTATACTTTGAGTGTGCTTTGCTAATCTCTGTGTTCGGATCACAGATCTGTTTTTTTGCTGATGGACAACCCATGAATAATGGTAGCAAACACTGAGAAGGAATCTATTGAAGTGGCATGTGGCCTCCGCTATTCTACAGAAGCTGGTCAACCCTGACCATAACCCTGAACGTGGTGACTCTTGTTTGGTCTCTGAGTAGGGTTAGGCCGGGGTAGTATTTCGATGGGAGAAATCCATGTCGTATTATTCAAACCCCTACTTTCTAATTTACTTTCTATGCTCAGATTTTTCACAAATGAAGCTTTCCATAAGCAAAGTCTGACTATTGCTGCTCAAAACAAAAGTGTGATGATTTCAATATTAGCAAGAACTTGAGAACACCCAAAGCCATTATCAACATAAATGCTACATAATTCACATGACTGATGGGGTATGTGGAAATTGATTAATAATATGTTGGCTCTGTGTGTTTACTGAGAGACCAGCCCTTGTATCCTTTAAGAGCTAGGTGAAGATGACATTTTGTGCAGCTAAAGCAAGCATTTCCCCCTGCCTTGGGAAACTATAGATCAGAAGAGCAGAGTGGAGGGGAAGAATGGGGGCCATCCTGGATGATGCCTTGGTTCTCTGACCAAAACAAGCTGTGGCATGAATCCATTTTCACCATTCCATCCAACCCCGAAGGACCGAGGAGACTGATCTAAAATCTCAGTTAATTATATGCCCCGGGCTTCATGGGTTCACATGCCTTTATTTCATTTTCTCAGTCTGGCCAGATAATTTCACTCTGTGTAATTATTGTCATGAGACACTAGGGCTTTTCATGATACTCGAGATACCAAAGCTAAAGAGAACTGCTGCAATAGTTTAAAATTATCCTTAGATTATATGTCTCCCATTGCTCCAAAGGAAAGTAATTCATAGTCATCGAACCATGCATACAGTATGAGCTCTAAATGTTTCAGTGACCCCGAATCTGAGAGAGCAACGGAACTCTGATAGGGAAAGGATTTTCTTCTCTTCCTGTTCTTCAGACTGGTGCCGCATCATGTCATCTCTGAGAAGAAAGCCTAGCCGTTCAAAAAGACAGATTAGCTAACATGCTCAAGTGGTAGGGAGACAAATTTCCCCTTAACCATCAACTAAAGAAAACATTCGTTTAGAATACTGAGTGGGCAAAAATATGTCTAAAAGATAACGCTAAGCATCTCTGTTCAACTACTTCTTTAACCTGTTATCATCAGTATGTATAGCGGTCTTTCTACATAAAAATAGGCTAAGTTGTTTTCTGGATTTTTTTTTCATATTTATTAACTTGGGTATTTCTTATTCACATTTCGATTGTTATTCCCTTTCCCGGTTTCCAGGCCAACATCCCCTTAACCCTCACCTCCCCTTCTCGATGGGTGTTCCCCTCCCCAATTTCCCCCCAATTACGGCCCTCTCCCCAGCAATCCCGTTCCCTGTGGGTTCATTCTTGGCAGGACCCAGGGCTTCCCCTTCCACTGGTGATCTTACAAGGCCATTCATTGCTACCTATGAGGTTGGAGTCCAGAGTCAGTCCATATACAGTCTTTGGGTAGTGGCTTAGTCCCTGGAAGCTCAGGTTGGTTGTCATTGTTGTTCATATGGGGTCTCCAGCCCCTTCAAGCTCTTTCAGTCCTTTCTAAGATTCCTTCAACGGGGATCCCGTTCTCAGTTCAGTGGTTTGCTGCTGGCATTCGCCTATGTATTTGCTGTATTTTGGCTGTGTCTCTCAGGAGAGATCTACATCCGGTTCCTGTTGGCCTGCACTTCTTTGCTTCATCCATAAAAACATGTCAGTTAAAATGTTTTCATGCATGGAGCTGGAAAAGCTTGCACTGTTCTTGTAGAAGACCCCAATTCAGTTGTTAGCATCCATGTCAGCTGGCTCACAAATGCTTGTAACTTGAGCTCCATGGGATCTAACACCACCTTTTGGCCTCCACCAGCCACTGCACTCACATGCACATAACTACACAGACACATACACACATATGCATGTAATTAAAAATAGAACGAATATCTACAATGTTTTCACCTTCCCCAACACTTTTCTCCATTCCTGAAGTAACCGTGTTTAGCAGTTTGATATCCACCTTTCCAGTATCTCTGGATATAGATATATGTGGGTTTGTGTTTATTTATGTATGGGTTTAGATATTTAAAACAGATACACTTTATCCGATAATAAATTTTAGAAACAGACTATAGGGTTTGGATCCTTCCACATGAGTACGTGTAATCCTACTCTAATCTCTTTAAAGGCTCAATGGAGTTTGTACAAATGTGTCAAATTTAATAATTTCTGAGAAAATGGCTCTTGCTATATTTTGCTATTTCTACAGTGGCATAACTGTTATCTTTATAGAAAATAGTTGTGCATAGACAGATATGTAATGTTTTCCAATAATTAAACAGAAATTAGCACTCCGCATTGTAAAGTCTCCCCTAATTCCAGATTTCTTTTATACACAATAAAATAGGGTATTCTCAGCAGAGTGAGCGTGGTGTTTCTAATGGTAGTGAGTTAAGTTTTTCCCATAGGCTTCTACAGTGGCCTGAATCACACTCCACTGACATCATGATCACTTACCAGTAAATGACCTCATGGAAAGCCTTTGAACACTGTGCTTCTGCCATCTTGGAACTAAGGCAGACAGTACTGAACTCTGAAGGGTGTGTCAGACACACCATCACATTCTTGTGACGTTGGCTATCCGCATGACCCGAGTTTCCTTCTCTTCCCAGCAGACGTGGATGCATGTTCCACCTCAGGAAGGACACGGGATCAGGCACTCCATGGAATCACACTAACCCAGATTAGAAGGTGGGAGGGAAAATGGAGCAGCGAACACTCCCAGGGTGAAATTTGACCAATGGGAATAGGATGGGAAATGGTGACTTCTCTTCCACCCATGGATCATTGCACAGTATTGTTTCTTCTCCATAACAGAGACTGGGGAAAGACTTCAGCACCCATCTCTCCTCTCCAAGGCTGCATGCAGTAGTTCCCTGTTCATCCTCTTGCTCTAGCTGCAATTGCATTTTCTTACTTCCTTACCTTGCTTTGGACCTCCATGATACAAGAGTATTTTGAAGTAAATGAGTTAAATATAGGTGTACAAGATGACCGATATCAAGTCAGTTTAGTAACATGTTACCTTGGATAGAATATTATCGTTTCTATTTCTTACCTTTTATGTTTTTATATCTCCTTACCAAGATGTCATTCTTATCTTTAAATTTCTTATAATCTATGAATTAAAAACATAATTCATAACTATTTGTAATAAATCAGATCATAAGCATCTTTATGGCAAATAAAAGCTTACATTGGTTGTACAAAATTCTAAACCTAGACACACAAAGGATGCTTACACTCTTGGAAGCTGGTCACATCACTCTCTCAAGTTTGTTAATGGTGCTACTGGCATTATATCTACAGGTGCTGTGGAGCGGGTGAAGAAGATCCGAGACTATGCTTTTGTGCATTTCAGTAACCGAGAAGATGCAGTTGAAGCCATGAAGGCTTTGAATGGCAAGGTAATGTAAGAGAGAAGAAAATGCACAAGAATTCCATCCAAGCTCGGTGTGGGCATGCTCTACCAAAGCATAATCTCTGGAGTCCATCTTAGGCCAGCTCCTTCCCCATCGCTGACCCAGAACCTGCAGTCCTTTGGGGATGCACAATAGAGAAATGGCAGAAAAAGATACAGAGAACAGGAGGTGGCTAGATAGCTAATCCCAACTCTTCTTTTTATGACTTGAACAAGTTGCTGACCTCAATTTTTGTGTGAAGAAGGGATTAAAGTATTCCAGATGTTTCCCCAGTCCTTGCTGGTGTTCTGTTGCTGTGAAGAAGCACCATGACCAAGGCAACTCTTATAAAAGGAATCATTTAATTAGGGTCTCGTTTACAGTTTCAGAGGTGAGTCCATTATCATCATGACAGAAAACATGCAGCGACAGGCAGAGTATCTGACAGCTTCACATCTTGGTCTGCAGGCATCCGGCAGAGAGAGACAGTTGGCCTGGTATGGGCTTTAAGTCCTAGGGACACACCTATTCCAACAAGGCCACACCTCCTAATTTTTCCAAACAGGTCATCAACTGGGAACTAAACATGCAAACCTCATTCAAAGCACTAAATCCCCTAAGTTCTAATTATTTCTAATCATTGCACTTTATAATACAGTAATTTAAGGAACATTAGCCAGAAAATGTCAAGATAGCTGTCATTCTGATCTCAGTATTTGATCTTCCCAACATGGAGGCCTAGAATTCCTTTCCTTGCCAAGAGTGAAGCCTGAGGTAAAATCAACTTCTGTATCCCTACTATATATTTGCCTACAAAAACTTTTATAGTATTTGGCTCAATCAAATAAATACCAAAACCCATCTATGGACCATTAATCTGTTAGTAATGTCCAGGATGGAAAATTAATCAAAGCAAACATGCTTGTTAAGGAGTTAAGAGTCTAGAGAACTAGGGGCCACAAACACCTCTGCAAAGCTCAATGTTATTAGAAGACATTTAAAAGTAAGACGCGGGGTTGGGGATTTAGCTCAGTGGTAGAGTGCTTGCCTAGGAAGAAGTTCGGTCCCCAGCTCAAAAAAAAAAAAAAAGAACCAAAAAAAAAAAAAAAAAGTAAGACATTCAGAAAAGTGGGTCACCAACATTCAGAAAACCACCCTGGATGAGAAGATACTATGCAAAAGAACCTATGGAAGTTGGATATACTTTCAAAGGGTAATCACGGCCAGGGAAGTCTGACTTAAAGACAGAATTTGAACTATCAAGAGAAAATCTGAGAACAGCAAATTGGGGCAGAGCGCAATACACAGGAGACTTGCTCTGTCCATTGAGTCTTCTAACAGTTCAGGTTCCAGTAGAAGATGAGTAGAAAGAAATTCACTCCACAGTTGTGAAAAAGGGGAATTTAAAACCACAATGTCAGAAGCTAGCACTCACAGATTTCTGGCAGTAAAGGCACAAGGAAGGAGCAGATGAGAAATGCCCTAGCAAGCTCATCTAAACACAGCTGCAAGCTCCTTTAATACCCTCCATCCATGCCCCATTGGTCCCAAGAAATCATCTCTTCCCTTTTTTGTCTTTGATGTCATATTTTTTGATTATTAATTACTCCATTTGTTTACATCTCAAATGAAATCCTACTTCCCAGTTACCCCTGCTCATCCGCCCTCTCCTCCCTCCCGTTTGCCTGTATGAGGGTGTTCTTCCACTCACACCATGTTCCACCCTACCACTCCAGCATCTCCCCATGCTGAGACATCAAAGGATCAAGGGCCTCCCCTCCCACTGATATCAGACAAGGCCGTCCTCTGCTGCATAGGTATCTGGAGCCATGGGTCCTTCGCTGTACACCCAATTGGCTGGAATTGTCTGTGCCAGCAATCCTTGGTCTCTCAGGCAGTCCTCAATTAGGTCCTCCTGCAAGAGATGCTTTTGTGGTTGCTCAGCCTCTGGCATTTACATAAAGGTGCCATCACCATTCCTCCTACAGGAGCTGAAGAATTAGTAGAAAACCAAAATGAGAGCTAGCTGTGGAGAGCAGACCCCTTGGAAAGGAACACTGACCTACCCTAAGGCTGCTGGGTCTTCTCTGAAAACTCTTTGGTCAAAGAATACAGTGGGTCCAAGAAGACATCTCAGGGAGGAAGCCAGGAACAAAAACACTCTATATTCACTGAAGTCTCATCCTGTCCTCATATCCAAGGTTCTTTGTTGGCCAAACTCAATGACAAAGCAGAGGGCCCAGGAGCCCAAAGAGGAACTTCTATAGAATAATTACTGAAATAGACTGCAGACTGGACATTGGTGGGAACTGGGTCTGAAGGACAAGGGAAAGTCTTAGCACAGATTCCTCCAGACGTGGGGAAGCCTAGGGCACGTCCAGCCTCAGGGACCTTCACCATCCTTAAGTCTTATAGGGAAGAAAGAGGTCGCTCTGAAGTCTTAAAAAAAATATAAAGTAAAATCAATGGATATTTAAATTTACCATATAGCCAAAACATTACTTCTTCATTGATTACTACATTAGCATCATAGAAATGATACTAGTTCAAAAACAATGTTTAAGGTACCTTTCTCTTGATAAACATGCCTGAATGTAGATGTTCTCTACTGAGAAAGACCAGCAATCATAAACCCAGTGCTAAATAATACACTGGAATAATCCCAGTGAAAAATAATGCATGTTTAAGGAAGGAAGGCTTTGTTCGGCTTAAATTTTAAGAGATAGTCCATCATGGTGGGGAGGGAGGGGGATGAGCTAGTCCAATTCTTTCCTGACTTACTGACAGAAACAATGGCATTCACTAGAACAGTCTCTATGCCAAGACTAAATATAGCTCAAGTGGTCGCATTGTGTTGGGATGTTTTAATAAGTCCGTACTGAACATTATGAATCTATAGGAAAATATTAATAAACATGCAACTATAAATAGTTTAAATTGCTCTCATACTGATCAATCCCCTTATATGTACTGCTTTCTTCCAAAGGAGCTGGAGGCAGTGACAAGAGCATGGGATGACTAGTCACATTGTATCCATTCAGGAAGCTCAGTTATTATTTGTGCCTAGACACTTCTATAACAATGTTTACAAATATGTAGCTAAATATGTGTTTAATATTACTAGTGAATACTATTAACTGCTATGATTAAGCATAATATAAAATATACAAGTTTTCCTAAGCTGCTTATTATACCCTATGGGTATTTATATTTATTAGAAAAAATTAGGCTTTGGGGATCTTTTGTAAGATGGTGATCATATTATAATTTAAGAAGACCAGTGAATTGGCACAGGGTGTGTAGCAAGATCTCTCCTTTCCTTTTTCTTTTTTAAGATTAATTAATTAACTAATTAATTTGGGTATTTAAGAAGGAGGGCATGTATCTCTTCATAGTCTGGACTTTCTGGAAACTCACTATATAGATCAGGCTGGCCTCCAGCTCACAGAGATCCTACTGTCTACCTCCCTAGTGCTGCTATTAAAGGTGTATGCACCTGTCCGACTATTGCAATAATTCTCAAGAGCATGTTTAAGTGGTACATGACGTTAGAGTTCTCAGTATCTCTCTCACCTATAACCCAACCCTTGCCATTCCTGTTTAGAAACGTCTAACTTCTCAGCAGGGCAAACAATTGCTTTATATGAACAATGCACCAACAGTCCACTAGGTTCCACTGCCTTGAGTAGGATCTACCTAGGCTCCTCTCCATTCCCTAGGAAATATCTATTGTGTATCTGCTCTAATGAGCCATTTGTTGAGCTTGGCGGGACTTGTTCTTCATGGTGTTAATAAATGCTATTTTTACTGGTTTCTATCACCTTCATTTTATCATGCTGCATAACCTGTATTTCACCCCTAAAGACCCCCAACGTATTAGACTTGAATAACTATGTAATTTTAAACACAAGTACCACACTTAATAGAAAATATTGCATAATTTTATGTCTCAGTAACTGCCTCTATATTATAAATTCAGTGGTCAAAATGGCATTGTTAAGCCTGTCGGCGTCTTGTGCAATTATCAACAAGATTACTCAGAGAATAATCAATTGAAACAGAATCATGAACCTGGTAAGGGACAAAACCATTAAGAATTTCAAGTCAGCAAATGGTAGACATGTTTTATGATCCCCAGTAGTCAGATGGCTTCTCTGCTTGGCTTTTCCTCACTCTCTAAAACAGGTGCTGGATGGTTCCCCAATAGAAGTGACCTTGGCCAAGCCAGTGGACAAGGACAGTTACGTTAGATACACCCGGGGTACCGGGGGCAGGAACACCATGCTGCAAGGAGAATACACCTACCCTCTGAGCCATGTTTATGACCCTACCACAACCTACCTTGGAGCTCCTGTCTTCTATACTCCCCAAGCCTACGCAGCCATTCCAAGTCTTCATTTCCCAGCTACCAAAGGACATCTCAGCAACAGAGCTCTCATCCGGACCCCTTCTGTCAGAGGTAACATTAGCTAGCTCTTGTCTCTTCATAACTCCAAATTTCAAATGACTAATAAACTAGTTTAAATGAACTATAAACTATACTTCAGAAGCCTTAAATAGATTGGATGGAATCACTGGGAGAAAAAAAAAAAAGAGTAGAAAACTGTTAAAAAAATCAACTATATCAGTATCTCTTGTCATATAGGAATCTATTTTTTTCACATTACAACTGGTTATTGAAAAATACTTGTCAGAACGTGGTATGAATGAGCCCAGTCCATAAATGAGATCCTTTTAGTATATAAATTGGATCCACAAAATATGCACACAATATAACCTTGCTCTTATAACTATTGCCTCTTCCTCCTTATTAAACCAACTAGACCGGTTACAGAACTTTCAAGGGAGAGCATTGGGGCCCAATGGGACCTGCCTCAAATGAGGCATTCTCATATAACCTCTCTCCCGGATATGTGTGCTAGACCTTTGCTAGCCCATGTGTTTGTCTGTATGTTGGTGACAAGGGCTTACTATATATTCCAGGTTGCTCAAGAACTCCCAGCATCTACCTCTGCTTCCTGACTGCTGTACATGCTGGTGTGCACCACATACACGTGCAATAACTTTGAAAAAACAAATCAAACAAGGAGATTAATATTGCTTTAGCATAATGGAAACCAAATAAGTTAAAAATAGAAAAACAAACTCAATCTCACTGCCAGACTGCGTTTTATGTTTAAATCTTACACAGATTCACTGTTTGAGAAGGTTTCCGAGCTCAGTAAATTTAGTAAATTATAAAGATAGTTTGTCTCTGCCTTGTGGTAACTTTTCCTACAGTTTTTTCTTGGTTATAGCCAACATTATCTGGATCCCAATCCTGTTTTCCTGCATATGACAGCAATCTGGAAAATGGGAACAAACGAAGTGTTTAAATCCACTCTCAGGTGTAACTTAGAATAGGCCCATACAGATTACTATAGAAATAATTCCCTTACTGTGTTGCATTATTTTTCATGGAAAAAAATGAATTGAGCATCTTAAGAACTCTTCAATGGCCTTAAGAGTTCTATGCTTACAATACAATCACCCCTACAAAAATTGTAATGTAAAAGTAATAATGAAGATTTTATTCAAAATACTTTCTATATATCATAACAAATTATGCATCTACCTAACATATCATTAATCAGTCCATACATCTTACATATTATCAGCCAGTTGTGATGTAGAAAAAAAAACAACAAACTCCATTCCAAGGGAAAATAACACATAGCATTAACAAAAACATAATCAGTGAATGATATTTATGGGCATAGAGTGATCCACTTAATGGTTTATTCCTTCATGTCACCAATAGGAAATCAATATGAAAATATGGCAAAACAAAAATCAAAAGGAATCTATGTATGAAACTCAACAGAAATTAAGCCTCACCTCAACAATGAATGAGAGAGTGGTGAACTTAAAGAAAAGGTGCTTTCCAAATGTCTACCTGATGACCCACCAGGGATGTGACAGTCAAATTCATTCCTGCCTGACTGGTAGAGTGGCATTCACTCTGATAGTCTCTATCCCAGACTAACTATAATTCAAGTGGTCCTATTATATTGGGATGTGTCAGTAAGTACATACTGAACCTTAGTGAGTCTCCCCCCAAAACTTAACAAAACAGTAGTTAAAAAATACTTTTCTTTCTGACAAAATTATAAGTGGTGTTGTACTTATCAATCTCTTAGAAGGGACTGCTTTCTTCCGGAGGAGCTTTAAGAAAGCAAGAGTCTATTGTGAGCCTTACCTGATGTTGAGTTTCATTCCATTAGAATCTTAGGTTATCTGTCCATCCTCGGGGCAGTAATCAATGTGACTCGGGCTAACTTTTCCATTACAGTAAGATTCAGGGTGATTTTCTGGTGGTTTGATTCGGTTTAATGCCTTCTTACATTCCTAGAAATTTACATGAATGTCCCTGTAGGGGCTGCGGGAGTGAGAGGACTGGGCGGCCGTGGGTATTTGGCATATACAGGCCTGGGTCGAGGATACCAGGTCAAAGGAGACAAGAGACAAGACAAACTCTATGACCTTCTGCCTGGGATGGAGCTCACCCCGATGAATACTATCTCTTTAAAACCACAAGGAGTGAAACTTGCTCCTCAGGTAAGCTCGCTCCAGAGGTAGTTAAGTTGGGCCAGGGACCATTGTTCAAGTGATTAGACTTGATTTTCTTTTGATTGATTATTTTGTGTGTTTACATTTCAAAGGTTATCCCATTCCCCCCTCCCCTATTCCCCTCCCCCTGCTTCTATGACAATGTTCCCACTCCCACCCTGGCATTCCCCTACACTGGGAAAACGGACCTTTACAGGACCAAGGGCTTCTCCTCCTATTGATGACTAACAATGCCATCCTCTGCTACATATGTGGCAGGAGCCATGGGTCCCTCCATGTGAACTCTTTGGCTAGTGATTTAGTCCCTGCAAGCTCTGGTGAGTCTGGTTGGTTGGTATTGTTGTTCTTCCTATGGGGTGGCAAACCCCTTCAGCTCCTTCAGTCCTTTCTCTAACTCCTCCACTGGGGTCCCCGTGCTCAGTCTGATGTTTGGCTGCAAGCATCCTCATCTGTATCAATAAATCTCTGGCTGAGCCTCTCAGGAGACATCCATACCAGGCTCCTGTCTGCAAGCACTTCTTGGCATTAGCAATAGTGACTGGGTTTGGTGTTTGTATAGGATGGATCCCCAGGTGGGGCAGTCTCTGGATGGCCTTTCCTTCAGTCTCTGCTCCACTCTTTCATTTGGGCTACTGTTCTGTGGCAAACAGCTTAGCAGACTTTGACGGGCTGCTGAGACCAACTGCCATTCTGGCACTAAATGGACCTTCATCATGACCCAGCAAAATAAAAAAAAAATACTGAAAAGTAATGTCAACCAAAATCTTAAATGAAAATGAAACAAGGCAGAGACCCCCAGCTCAGAATAAATGCCCATTAAAGTGCATTGGCTGACAACTGCAGAGAAGGGGCCCCACAGCCGGATCCCAGTGTATATTCTTCAGAACTCCTCTTGGAGTTAATGGAACGACACCAATAGACATGCCATAGTGGATGGGTAATATCCGGTAGATCCCAACCTCCACAAGTAACTATAGCAATTGAGTAACTATAGGCAATCAGAGAGCGGGAAAGGTAGCCTTTCCTGGAGAAGAGCACACCGATTGGTTGTCCGGTGCCAAATGGTCAGCCCCAAAGTGTACATGCAAGTAACATCACGCAAACAAAATGGCTTATTTAGACAGGTATATGCACATGATATGTATAGGCATGCATTAACAATTAATGTCAAAAGAGGCAACAAATTTGAAGGCGAGTGGGAGGGGCAGGCGGGAGGCTTTGGAGAAAGGGAGGAGAAGGGAGACATGTTGGAATCCCGGTAAATTCTTAACTGTGTAAAGTCACATAAAGTCTTCTACAGTGCTCTCTACTGGGCAGTGTTATAGTGGTAATTGTTTCATGATGGTAATTGCTATTTGCTTTCATTTAATAGTCTGTGTTTCTGTGTTTCTGTGTGACTGTGCTTTAATTAGCGGAAACTGAAAGTTACAATTATTATTCCAATAGGGAAGCTACATTCCATGTTTGATAAATTAAAACAAAAAAGACTTGATCCCTGTTAAGCCCGGGTTCTTTAGTGTGCATCACCTGCTCTCCCTCTGAAGCCACTTCGGCCAAATCGCTATAGTTATGGGCTGTGGATTATACAGGAATCATCCTTGCTCTCAGGAGGAAAACAGAACTCCGATTTAAGGGAAAAAGTAGCATCAGGACTACAAACCAGAGGCAAACATGGTGTGTAGAAGTTTGACCAGAGAATGAGGCAGGTGTATTGTCAATGTTCTTCTGTTATGTAACGTTTAAGTAATTTTTCTTCAGATTCTATTCAGGCAATCAGAAAAAATAAATAAATAAACAAAAGAATGTCTATTCCAGTGACAAACAGGGATTATTTGTTTCAGAAATAACATTTATTGAGCTTCTCTGGTGTAACATGTTTGTTAGATACTAAAGAGGCAAAAATGAATATAAGAAAAGTCCTTGCGATCATAACTCAGGTGGCACCCCATAGAATAATGTTGACACATGAACAGATAACTATAATGAAATCAGGTAAGCGTCATCATGAAAATAGCCCTTGTGAGCAAAGCTCTCTGCTTATACATTAAACCTAGGGGAGAGGTTGGCCATGGTGAGAGATAGTTAACTAGGATGTCTCTGAATTTTTTCAAATAGAGTTGAAAAATTGAAGACCATGCCACCCCAGCCAATGTGGCTAGAGGCTAATCCCCCATTAGAGGTAGGACTTGCCAACCAGTAGGGATCAAGAGGTGCCCTGCCCAACCGGCAGCTGCAGAGAACATGCCTCTCCGTGTGTTTGTTTGTTCAACTGGCATAAATGGGCAGACAGCCATCTGACAGGAAAAGCTGACTGACATTACTCAGGAACTTAGAGCATGCTTACAAACTATGGGAGATGTTACTAAGTGCTTTTTAATAATGGGAAAAATAAGCTCAATCTCCAAATTAATAAACTGGAAAATGTCCTGGGAGACAGCAGCTGGGTTAATGTGAGAGCAATGAGTCAAGAGGCTCCAGAGAACAGGGGTGGGGGCATCGTTCCCTTACACCGTTCTTTTGACACAGATACTGAATCTGCTGTGTGAATAAAGGATCAGGACCTCAGTACCATAGTAAAGTAAGCATGAATTTGGGAGGGGGGAATTACAGAAATAAAAAGTAAATATGCAGATGGGTTATAAAAACAGGTTCTCGTAAAAATAACTAAAAGTGGCACATTGCCAACCGAATAAAAAGAAAAACACTGCTGTGACTACCTTTTAATGTTTATCCATAAATAATAAATACTGCCCCCAAAAGATGGAAAGATGGCTAAGTAGTTAAAAACGTTTGATGCTCTTGAAAAGGACACAGTCAGATTCCCAACAGCAGCCATAGATAGTGGCTAACGACTGTAACTCCAGTTCTAGATTGATGCCCTCTGCTGGCCTCTGTGGGTATATACATGTGATGCACATACATCGGGCAAAACACGCATACATATAAAACAAAACAAATGAAATAGGTGAGAAAATAAATGTTGACCCATAAGACCTCCTGATTTTTTTTTAAAAAGCAGTTAAAAAATTTGATGAATGGTAAGAAGTAAAGATATGTTCTCAGGTTAACTGCTCTAACTCTAACCCTAACGCTAACCCTAACCATAACCCCAACCATAACCATAACCATAACCATAACCATAACCCTAATCATAGCCATAATAAACAGAACTCTAACCCTAACCATAACCATAACCCTAACTCACCCTAACCCTCACCCTAACCCTCACTCTAACCATAACCATAACCATAACTATAACTATAACCATAACCCTAATCATAGCCCTAGAACCCTAACCCTAACCATAACCATAACCATAACCATAACTATAACCATAACCCTAATCATAGCCATAATAAACAGAACTCTAACCCTAACCCTAACCATAACCCTAACCCTCAACCAACCTAACCATAACCATAACTATAACTATAACCATAACCCTAATCATAGCCATAATAAGCAGAACTCTAACCCTAAGCATAACCCTATGAACAAGGGCTTAAGTAGAGATAAGAGAGAATCCATCTACAAACTACTACAACCACAATTTCCTAAAAAAAAACTGGAAGAGAGAGAGAGAGAGAGAGAGAGAGAGAGAGAGAGAGAGAGAAGAAAGCTAAGCTCTTGGTAGTAGACATTCATATATATGGACTAAACTAAAACTATTAGAGTAAATGATGTGGAAATGGTTTTATGAACTATAATAAATATTCACAGTTCAAACAGAGTCCAGATTGAGTTCAACTTAAATTTTATGAGTCATTACACCTCATGACATTTTCTCTCTTCTATTAGTTGAATCTGAAGTTCAGAGCTCGGAGTTTAACTTCTCGAGAAGCAATGCAAATGTGGCATTTGAGGGAGAAACCATTGTTTTTCTCTTGTAGATATTAGAAGAAATCTGTCAGAAAAATAACTGGGGACAGCCAGTGTACCAGCTGCACTCTGCCATTGGACAAGACCAAAGACAGTTATTCCTATACAAAGTAACTATCCCAGCGCTGGCCAGCCAGAATCCTGCCATGTGGGTATCTTCTCCAAGCTCCTAGTAACAGAAATTTTAGATAAGATTAGCCTGGGTATTAACCGTATGTGATCCTCACTCCAGAAACATACTCAACCTACTCACTTGTAACTAAACAAAGCAGCAGGCACTCAGCTGGGATATATGCTCCAGCTGTTAGACTGCCATCTAAAAGCCACATGGTTTCATACATTGGGAGGACTCTCCAGGATAACTGGCTAATGGTTAGATGGTTACAGACTGTAAGTGGTTCCTTCTTGCAGTGCTGAGATTGACATAGGTGATCTGTGCAAAGTTGCCACTTCAGTACATAACCCGCGGTCCCACCTCGTAAATTTCACATCAAAGACCCGATCAGTAGAAGATATCAGCTTCTGGATTTTTACCTCCAGGCTGCATTTGTATACTTTACGAACCATCTTTACTTTAGAAGAGTCATAAAATTATATGAGTTCCCAGGAATCCCATCTGCTAACAAAGTGCTAGATCAATTCACAAATACGCCCGAGTAGGCTTCTATGTAGAAGCTTTTTACAACAAACAAGAAAAAATACTCCGCTACCCCCACACCCCACACCATCCCCCCACCCCACCCCCGCTACACAAAATCCCACCATCCAATCATCTTTAAAAGCTAAAAATGTCTTTGATTTTTCACCTGAGAACTCAAATTTCTAAATAATTAACATGAATGACTGCCCTTTCCAGCCACCCTTTCACACCCCCAAAGCTAAGCGCCTACGTGGATGAAGCAAAGAGGTACGCCGCAGAGCACACCCTACAGACACTAGGCATCCCCACAGAAGGAGGGGACGCTGGGACTACAGCACCCACTGCCACATCCGCCACCGTGTTTCCAGGTACTGGGGAGCGGGGATCAGTCAAGCCAGAAACTGCAGGCTGCAGAATGTCTGGGGGTGGGGGTGGGGGTTGCTTCTTTGTAGGACCTCGACTACACGCAGACAAAAAAGAGATCTGAGAAACTGAACCAGAGCAGCCTACCTGGTCGGCATCTGCTTCTTCTTTAAATGGTGGGATCCTGAATGAATCAACACCCCGGAGTCCGGGTTGGTGTGGATTGGCTTTCACTCTTAATAGGAGACTTTGATACTTTTATTTGCTGGTATTTACCTGAGTTCTAGCTATGATCTGGTCATTCACTGAAGTACTCAGCAAGCTTTTATACTCCCCCCAATGACCCTTATAGCACTTAATGTTGTCTTAGAATGCAATCCCTTCGTATTACAAATAAAGAAGTTTAGGAGTGGGAAGATTAAGCATTTTGACCACTATTGATTAACTTTTAGTTGTTGTTTGGGTTTTTTCAACTTTTTAAAAAATATTTATGTTTGTATGCCTATGTGTGCATATACGTGTGTATGTCTGTGATATATATATATATATATATATATATATATATATATATATTTATGTTTGTGTGAATGCAAGTGTATATGTGGAGCCTAGAAGTCAGGATCAGCTGCTTTGCTCCCTCACATTCTACCTCATCTTTTTAAAATAAAAGTATGCATGTGGGCTGTGTGCATATGTGTGTGTGTGTGTGTGTGTGTGTGTGTGTGTGTGTGTGTGTGTGTAGTGTGTAGTGTGTGTGTGTGTGTGTGTGTGTGTGTGTGTGTGTGTGTGTGTGTTTACATGAGTGCAACCCCCTGAAGAGGCCACCGATGTTAGATCCACTGAAGCTGGAGTTTTGAGCAGTTGGGCAGTCAACATGACTGCTGATCCTCTGTGAGAGCAATATCTGTGTATTCAACCATAAGCCGTCTCTCCAATCCCTGCATGTCATCCTTTGAGAAAGTCTCTCACTGAACCTGGTGTTACCAGAAAGACTGGGATCTCTTTCGAGGATTCTTAGACTGTTTAATACAAAATTTTAAATGGATTAAAAGAAGCTTGAGGGCAGTTAAATTATAGGGATAAACTGTCAGACAGATGATGGATGGAAGATAGATGATAGATAGATAGATAGATAGATAGATAGATAGATGGAAGATACATACATACATACATACATACATACATACATACATACATACATAGGTACATACATAACAGGTAAGCAAGCAATGAGTCTTGGCAGAAGGGCAATAGAGGAGGAGAGAAAGGAAGCCATGCTGTTTGCCCTGGAGATCCACAAAAGCCACATGACCAAAGGAAGTGGGTGGGACTTCTTCAGAGAAAGTAAGAAAGCCCAGAGTACCAGGGAAAGCATGTGTAGCTTTTATCCAAAAACCAAAGAAAGAAAAGGTAACTTTTCTGTTTTGTGCCAAGTTCGAAGACATTTACAGTGTGATTTGTGCTACTTTTCTAAAGAATACCAAAAGCTTAGTTCTCAGGGTTCTACTGCCTCCATTAGCAGCATTTGATGGGGAATCTTTTATGCATTTGCAATAGATAAAAATATATTTGACAAAGATATAGATATATTTGACAAAATATATCTTTTTAAAGAATCATTTCTTTTTACGGTGATACATTAAGATGCTCCAAAACAGAACAGTATCTCATCTACTAGAATACCTTGTCTCTATTTGTTCTAATTGTATGAAAGATGTTTTTAATTTTTTTTTTGAGACATGGTCTCTGTCTCTTTCTTGGCCTGACAGTCCTGAAACTCTCTATGTAGACCAAACTCACAAAGATCCTCCTGCTACTGTCTCCATGCTGTTCCCTGGCATGCTGGGATTAAAGGCATGAACCAGGATGCCTTGAAATTTTATTTTTTTAAGTGTGAGGCTTTAGACCAATGTAGTGTCCAGCAGAACTAGATCCATAGATCTCACTGCTACCATGGCAACTCCCCAACATCTTGGCTCGCATTCCTGGCAAAGTTCTGTATTGCAAGCTGGAAACACAAGGTACCTTTCCATTTTCCGGACCTTCTCTCCCATGTCTCTACTTGCTAGGGTGAAGTAAGCCTCACACAAGGAAGTTGGTTCCCTCTGGAAAATGTCATATTCACTCAGAATGCTATTCCAGCTGGGTGTGATGGTATCACCCTTTAATCTCAGCCCTGGAGAGGCAGAGGCAGGTGGATCTCTATGAGGTACAGATCTACATATGAGTTCCAGGATAGCTAGCTAGGACCCTGTTTCAAAAACATTCAAGGAGCAAAACCAAAAATGGACAAATAAAACCAATGCTATTCTACCCAATTAAGCTCACATACTGTATCTCCTCAGAGCACAGTTTCACCATACATACTCGCTTGCTTTAAGCAATATGCTAATTTTTAGTATTGTTAAGAGAAAGCAATGTGCCAAAGAGGGAGGAAATCTGAATTCCTTTCATAAAATTTTCTCTGCCTCCTCCTCCAGGATACGCTGTCCCCAGTGCCACCGCTCCTGTGTCTACAGCCCAGCTCAAGCAAGCAGTGACACTTGGACAAGACTTAGCAGCATATACAACCTATGAGGTCTACCCTACTTTTGCAGTGACCACCCGAGGTGATGCATATGGCGCCTTCTGAAGATCCCTTTCCTCTAAGAATAAGCCTTTACAGGAGGCTCTGTAGGAGACACAAACCTCTAACCAGATCCCTCATGATCATAAGTCTGCCTTCCCCAAAGCAATGCCTTCCCTGAGACCACATGACTTATTTATCATATTTCTCACAAAATGTGAATTTTACTCTTCAACAAAATCAAAGGTGAAGGAGCCTTTTACTTAACAGAAACCTGAAGACCCACGGACAGCAAAAGTTCTTCCAAGAATCCTGGATGTCTCAGGAAGAGGAGAACACCCTGACAAGTTGGTGTATGCTGTTGGACCGAGAGCTGGGCAGTCAGTAGCAAGGCACAGTCAGTAAAATCCCCATCTCAGTCGCCGGCTCACAGCTGCTTCATCATTCACAGAATTTAGACACCAGAGGAAACCAGGAAGCTTTGTAAGAGGCCTTCGGCATTGTGTGTGGGGTATGACCAGGCTGAGCTCAGCAAAACTGTCTGAAACGTTATAGATCCCTTGTTACTTTTGGTCTGAAAGTTCCATACCTTTTATCTATCATAGGTCGGCACCTTCCTGTCCCTGCAACCTCTGGGGACTTTCTAAGTAATCAATACCACGTGTTTCAGATATGCTTGAGGCAAATCCAAGCCATGTATTTATTCAACCCCTTAAGGCACTGTTTTCCTTTAGAATTCTTACCCTGCTCAGGGACTCCCAAATCACAGACACCATGCCAGGACCAAGCTCTAGAGTGAAAGACGACTTGTTTGTCTGGAAAGTCCGGCTTGTCCATATTAATTTGTTTTCATTCAGACTCATTCTGCTGATTTCAAACACTACAAAGTGAATCAGATCTATATAAAAAATCACATGATATTTTCATAATCAAAGTTGACCAAAAAGTCATCTCAAAGAGAAAAGTGAACTTGGTTGATTTTTGTCTCAGTGTGTAGCCCCGGCTGGCCTCCATCTTGTGATCTCCCTGCCTCTATCCCCACCCCATGCTGGTGTTGTTGCTACACCACCATACTCACCTCCAAGCACTTATGTTAAAATTGAGGTTACCTTTGAATTCTCTACCCAGTTCATATCAATCTACCGAGAGGCATTGTCTTCCCCACTTTTTTAATTCTCTTTCAATGTGTGCAGCTGGCTCTACCGTGGCTGAGTCCCTGAAACTATTCCAGGAAAGCCTTACACCCATCATGGTTGCTTAGAGACCATCCTGTCATTGTTCAGTAAAAGTGTTCCTGAGTATTTGGACCATCTGGTAGTGACCTGGGGAGGGAAGCTGCATACAGGTAAAAAGGGTGGAATGTTCTGAAACAAATTAGATATAACTCCAGCCTTTATTAGTGATTTTTTTAGGAGATAAGATGCTTGAATCCCCATTTAAAAAAAAAAAATTTTGGCTCCTGTGAAAGTCTGGAGAATTCAAGAGAAAACAAAGACGACAAAGGTACAGAAAATATTGTCAACTCCTTCTTGGAATTCTAGAATCTAAAATCAGGCCAAATTTCATCCAATCAAATGTTAACCAGAGATGATTACCTCATAACCTTTGGGTTCAGTAATTTCAACTGGACACCTAAAACAGAGAACCTCCAGCGAAGGCTGAAAGGCTCTGGATTTTCTGGACAGGCCTTCCTTCTCAGATTCTTGTCCTAAGCACAGGAACTCCCAAACTTGGCATCCAAAACACCTGAAGAGCTTCCAATACGTTAAGGCCAAGCTCACGTGTTAGAAATCGTGTTAGAGAGTCTTGGCGTGAGGGCCTGATGTCAGTGTTTTGAGAAGATTCCTGGGTGATTTGAATGAGTAGCTTGGTGTGGGGCTGTAAAGAGTCTTGTAGAGCCACTCCTCTTCTTTCATTCTTTCCCTTATAATTCAACTTGCACCAACTACACAATGCATATACATTGTTTTAGTCAAAAACAAATGATCATATAGCTACCATTTATAGTCATCTGACACATGCTCTGAGCTTGAATGAAGTTTATGTTGGCATCAAACTAATTCTTAAGTCAAACTTTAAAAGGAAAATTGAATGTCCCTTAAAGCAATTCTTATATTCAAATTTACACTTGCCATAACCTCTTGAGAAAGAGAGAGAGAGAGAGAGAGAGAGAGAGAGAGAGAGAGAGAGAGAGAGAGAGATTACATTGACACACAAATGTCCTCTGGCCAGGCAAATTTCTCCTCAGCCTGAAAAGACATTTCAAATCTACCTGAGAAAGTTTTACATTTCTTTAAAAATCCTCAAAAATAAATAGGAAAGGGCCCACTACATGTTTTATCAAGATAAAAGATGCAGTAGAAGATTGAAATCCATTTAAAAGGAAAAGATAACTGCTTGATAGCATTATCCACTGAAGAGGTTAGCAACATAATACCAAAGGCTACAAAAAAAAAAGAATGGAAGTGTCAAGAAAAGTACCAGCGGGATGGCACATGCTTACTTTTGAGAGAAAGCACAATTAATTAATGGCATCTGCCTCCCTGGGGCTGTTCTACATACTATTAAGTGGATGGATGGATGAAATAGCTGTTGCTTTTCTTCTGCTTCTTCTTCTTCTTCTTCTTCTTCTTCTGCTTCTGCTGCTGCTTCTTCTTCTTCTTTGCTTCTTCTCCTCCTCCTCCTCCTCTTCTTCTGCTTCTTCCTCTTTTCCTTCTCCTCCTTCCTCCTCCTCCTCCTCCTCCTCCTCCTCTTTTTTTGGAGGAGTGACTCTGAAATTTTACTTTATTTAGTAATACATAGAGAAGAATTTGAATTCCATTGTAAAATACTCACAGACAGCGTCAGTGTGTTACTACAGTGACAGGCCAAATTTTGGTGCACTAGGTTTGAATCTAGGGAGAAAACAAGTTGCTATTTGGGCTGGAGGTATTGTTATTGGATTTAGATTTGTTGTGCTTTGTTTTGTTTTTTACATTTTAAAGACATAGTCTCCCTATGCAGCTCAGGCTGGCCTCAAACTCTTCAACATCCTCTCCCTTCCTCCTGAGTGCCAGACTCATGGACTTGTACCCCCATGAGTTTATCTCAAGATAAACTTTGAGAACATCAAGTGTCAAATAAAAGGTTAGTTTTGCATAGTGTTTATATTTTAGATTTAGCAAATTAGCACTAATACCTCCTGACCTTATGAACCATATTCCATCTTCTTCTCCCTTCCCCGGGTGCCTCTTAGCTCTTCATAGAAAAACTTAAAATCGTCAGCACAACCAAATGATATTGACAGACACCCTGAGCAATCATTTAGAAGCCTCTGCCAACTTAGAATTTGATTTCTAAAGTCTGTCACTTGGTAGGTTGTTGATGAAACCGGCTGGGTGTCACTTAGAATAGAGAAAAATGGAAACAGGTGGGATATGGTCTCATTTTCCTTGCCCGTCAACTGCTGTCCTTCCTCAAAGGGCTGCTCTTCTAGCCAATACCTAAGCAAACCAAGGAGATTATCTCCAACTGCAGCAAACAAAATGCTCCTGAATGACTTACGGTGTTTCCAGCAGCCAGCACAGGATCGAGCTGAACAGCACTCGATACACTGCTGGCAAACTACCTTGAGTAACAGAACAGTGACATCGAAAATATCTGACAAGGAGGGTCATGAATTAAACACATAAAATTAGTTTTTGTTTCACTTTAAAGCTTTTTTAAGTTCTTTCAGTCACATAGAAGAGCAAAATGCTTTATCTGGGATTTTCAAATTGTGTTCATTTTCAGTATATTTTACATAGCTCTAAGAATTCTTGGTTAACTGAGCCATGACTGAAATCCTTGTTAGAGGGGAGATGCACCATTTTGTCCTTTGTAGAGGAAGGGCCAAAAATGAAGTTAATATTTGGGAATACAATTTCTTTAATTCAGATGAAATTGGTGAAGTTTCTTAGTGTTGAGCAACTCGGCCCCACACAAGATTTCTTAAAAGTAATGTATAAGAAAAAGGGGGAACACAGAATACTCAATTGTCACATGTAGTTGTCACCAAGGATCAATTCCTTGAACTCATGTAAAAGGGACATTTTAAAAAAATTAACCTGGAGACTTGGCGCATTCTCTATCTTATGAATACACTTTAAATATTACATATAAAATTTAAACTTAAAATACAGGGTGATAAGCGATTGTGTCATAAATAGTTAGAGAAGAAAACATTGGCATTATGTCATGAGTTTTTATACAGCTTGGACAGATGAAGGAAATGAGGAGGTGCTCATTGCCACTTGGTGTGCCTGACACCATCTCCACAGCTTTACCCAGCTCTCAAACTCAGTGATGAAGCTTCCCTTTATCCTAGCACTGTCTTGGAAAAACCCTTCCAGGCCTTAAATTTATGTCAGTCTTGGAACAAAGCGTATCATGTTGTCAGGAGTGAAGCTATTAGGAAAATGATAGCATTTTTATCGTATCTCTTTTCTTGCGAAGTAAAACGTTGCATTTTTATCAAACAAGAAGTTAGTATAGAATATTCTAGAAACCCCTATGACCAATATTTTCAAGCGCTAGATTTGTTTGGAAATGTTTACACAAAGAACAGTGCCACAATGTACATCTTGAACACCCAGCATCATTCATGGCAAACTGTAAATCTCTGGTCCCAGTTCACCTCAATTTTGTGGTAATGAATTCGTAACTAATCTAAAAGTGAAAGAAGTTACACACCAAAAGCCTTCATTCTTTCAAGTATGTTTGGGGTAAAGTCTGGAAGTCTACACTGTTTCTCCCAACAGACATTTCTCCATTTTGAGAGAGAAATCAAGAGGAAGAACAAAGCTCCTCGCTTCTCTCTTATGCCCTGTTTAATAGAAAGGGAGATACCAAGACCCAGCCCCTTAGAAAAGAAAGTCACTGGAACGTTTTGGAGACTGAAGAGTATTTCCCTGCTCAGGGATTAGCAATGTTTCTCTATGGGTAACAAGACATCCTGTTAGGCAGGGCAGCCCTAGCTATGACTGAACCCCACAGGACTGTACCCCCTCTTAATCTCAACTGTCTCCCCACACCAACCCTTTCCCCCACTGACTCTTTGTTGTGCTATGTTGGTTTGGTTCTCAGTCTTGCAACTGCAATATCTGCTCTTCTGAGAGGCAGGTGCAGCTTGAACTAACGGGCTCAGCTGCAAATCAGTGCAGGAGCTCAGTGATCTGAAGCAATGCATCCCCTCTAGGCCAAGTCACCTCTGCCACCCTCTCTCTAGCTGTCCCTCTCACTATTTTGTGTCTGTTCCTTTTTTCCTCTCAGCCTCCCTGGACTACAGACCTGGCTTCCACCTTTATTTGGCAGAGCCAGTATAATCTAGGCCAGACTGGACAGGGGACAAGATGGCGCTTGGGGATGTTGGCTTATCCTACCAAATATATCCTTATTCACAGAGGACTAGGAGGGTCTCAGAGTTTTTGCTGCTTCTCTCCTTCCTTCAGCTAAGCTAGTGATACCTCAAACTCGAAAGGATTTCTGTGGAAATGTGTTTGCCCTTTCCTTTCATTTAACAGATGCCTGCCAAGGTAATTTCCTCTGCATTTAACTTCTCTGTTCCCATTGCTCTTCAGCTTCCTCACCCAAATGCTTCACATTCTCCCAATCAAGGCTTTCGTCGATTCCTAGTGGGAAGTAGCAACAATGGCTTATGCTCCCCTTCATGAACTTCCTGCCTATCACTTATTGCCTTTCCTAATTAATGTGGAGAATTTTACAAGCCGTATTGATTGACCCACCTGTTCATCCATGGCAGAATGACGCGTCTTTGTCTACTGTCTTCTTTGTTTACTATATGCCCACGGTTATTCCAGACATGGGAAATACAAACACACATGTTTCTGTTCCTCTCTGTGATAGGCACACAATCCAAGGAGCGCATCCTGCACTTTTCAAAACTGAACATAACTAGATCAGCTGGTAACTTTGTCACTTGGTCGAAATCCCCAGAATAAGTCAATTCCATCCTAACCTTTGCATATCCAGTATGACTACCCAACATTGAAGAACAATGATTGTTCTTAGAGTCTAATGAATTTTCAAGTATTTCTTCCCTGAAAAATACCAAGAACTATGCAAAAATGGAAAACAAAGGTTTAGTTACTTACAAGCTTTAAACTTATGGATGTAAGGAATGTGTACCTGATTTAAGATGGTGATGAGCCCACACTAGGCTTATTTACTTGAAAACATTTTAGTCATCATGTATTTCTGGTTGCTAAATGTGCTTGTGTTTATAAAATTCAAAACTCTATTTACCAAGCCTTAACCATATCTCCATGTTCTCACCGGAAGTGATTTACACTGTAGTCTTTGTCTCTTTTACAAATATACAATTTTATGTTCACACTTGTTATTTTGTAATATAATTCCTAGGAGATGTTTCAGAGCTCAAACTGCAAATATGTCCATTTAATAATGATTATTGCATCATTATCTTGCTTTAACTATTTAATCACTGGTATTTTTAGTGGTATTTTCTCACAGAAATCTCTTCTTTTAACCAATTTTTGCGACTGCTATATGGTCAGATATTACTTTATCTGTTATCTTTTATTGAAAACAAAGCTTTAAACAAACCGTATTTCCAGTTCACAGGGTTAACACTCTTGGTTCTTTTCTTTTTATTGTTATTTATATGGATTTATCTAGAGTACCAAAAGAAAGTTATATTAAAAGAACAGTATTAAAGAATGTGCCTAAAGCATTATTTTTGTACTTAGAGTACAATGTTTTATAGAGCTGTACAATCTAACTATATTAAGTAAAATTATATCATTCTATTATTAGGAAAATGATGATTGCTTTAGAAAACACAAATGTACTGGTCACCTTAGAATCATAAATCAAAATGAAATGCGAAATGACACAATTTTGTGAAATTTCAGGATGGTGATATGGGTTTAATTATGTTTTCAAGTTCCATAATAAAATTTTATCAATGCGGCTTGCTAATTTTTCTTTCCTGAAAGCTATAGTTTTTTTTGATTGGGTTTTTCTCACTAAGCATCTGAGCATGAATGGTGCACACCTGCAATGTGCACTGGGTTAGTTCCCAGCACTGTGTTTATGTCATTTTCTTATAGCATATCCTCCGAGAGTACATATCATTTCCAAGTCAACAAGAAGGCAAAAGAAACCCAGAAACTAAAAATAAAGACAAAAAAAGCCTTCAGACAGGTTAACGTGATGTCAAGGTTTGCCTGGGAGCATTTGCTAATCCTTAGAGAAAAGGAAAACTCATCAATAAATGGTCCCCTGGGAATAAATCCTGTCTGTTGATCCCTCAGCTAAAAATTGTTCCTATTAGTAAAAGAGCTTAGTGAAGAATGTTTTGTTGTTGTTTGTTTTATAACAAATATTTTAAAAGATGTTTAGGAAAAATTATTAAAAAGCAAGAATTTGTGGTTATCAACAATTATACTTGAATAGCAAAGCCTGAAGTTTTTCCTTTCTTCCCCCCACCCCCCAGGGCCTTGCGCTTACTAAATTCCCAACCCCCCAAGTTTTTCCTTTCTTATTGGGAAAATTGGAGTCCCCTTTCGGGGCTTTTAATCGCCTCAATAAAAGAGGGGGCTCAGTGAGGATTGTGTGAGAGCTCAAGAGAAATAGCAGCCCAGGCAAGCTGCAAATCATACCAGATGCCAGGAGCAAGAAAAGGGAGAAAGGAAAGAGGAGACCATGTCTTTTGAGCTGGTCCAAGAAAACGGGCAAGTCATCAGCAGAGGTCCTTATGAGGCCACATGGCAAGAGAGGGGGCTTCAGAGAAAGACAGAGAAAGCTGAAAAGTACCAGAAGAAGTGTGCTTAAGACTTGGGGCAGTATCTGTCAGAAATGGAGATAGAAAAGAGAGAGAAAAGGTATACTTTTCTAAGTTAGGTCTCTGAAAACTGGATAGGCTCCATAGTGCTCCCTTGATAGTGCTCCGTGATGGAAGCACTGGCTGCAAGTGTCAGCAGGAAGGGAGGGGCTATGGAAAGTGTCCTCAGGAAGGGAGGGGCTATGGAAAGTGTCAGCAGGAAGGGAGGGGCTATGGAAAGTGTCCGCAGGAAGGGAGGGGCTATGGAAAGTGTCAGCAGGAAGGGAGGGGCTATGGAAAGTGTCAGCAGGAAGGGAGGGGCTATGGAAAGTGTCCGCAGGAAGGGAGGGGCTATGGAAAGTGTCAGCAGGAAGGGAGGGGCTGTGGAAAGGATACTACGTGGGATTGTCCGTCCTCCCCTCTACTTAGCATGTCTTCAGAAGAAGCAGTTTTCCTAGAGGTAGACTTCTGTTTGTGGGATTAACAACCTCAGCTAGATTAAGTGTTTAAAAGGAGAGGGCAGTAGTAAGGAACACGTTGAGTATCTGAGAATGTCAGGTTTCCCCTGAGCCAGATATAATATTTGAATTCTATTATTTTAACTAGACAGAAGTAGTTTTGCCCTAATGGCCCCAACCAAGTCCAGATACCTCCAACTTTTTGTATCATATTTAAATCCTAAGAAGGGGTTTCCCTTTTTAATGTTACAGAGGAATAGGAAGTATAAGCCAAACTTGATTCCCCAAAACTGGGTCTTTCCTTAATGGCATTCAAGTTCCATCATGCCTGCCTGGTTCTCTAACCCCTCAAAAGCTGAGATCCTAAAATCACTAAGTAATTGGGGAAAAACTGGGTGATATACATAACTCACTCCTCCATTGCTGGTGGGACTGCAAGCTGGTAAAAGCACTTTGGAGATCAGTCTGGTAGTTCCTGAGAAAATTGGAAGTATTTTGACCTCAGACCCAGCTATACCACTACTGAGCACATACTCAAAAAAAATGGTCCAACATATAACAAGGACACATGCTCCACTATGTTCCTAGCAGCCTTGTTTATAATAGCCAGAAGCTGGAAAGAACCCAGATGTCCCTCAACAGAAGAATGGATACAGAAAATGTGGTACATTTACGTAATGGAGTACTACGCAGCTATTCAAAACAATGACTTCATGAAATTCACAGAAAAATGGATGGAACTAGAAAATATCCGAAGTGAGGTAATCCAGACACAAAAGAACACACATGGTATGTACTCACTGATAAGTGGATATTAGTCCAAAAGCTCACAATGTCCATGATATAATCCACAGACCATATGGAGCTTAGAAGGAACAAAGACCAGGATGTCCTGCATTGAGGGGGAAACAGGATGATCATGGGCGGTGACAGGAGAGGGGGACCTGGAAAAAAGAGAGATGAGGGGGAGGAAATAGGGGTGGCAATATCAGGAACTGGGACAGAGGGTCAGGAAATCAAACAAAAATATATAGTAGGGGGGATGAGGAACTTGGTATAGCCACCAGAGGGTCCCAGACACCAGGGAAATGTGAGGCTCCCAGGATCCAATGGGGATGACTTCAGCCAAAATGTGCAGAGAAGGGGGAGATAGAACCTTAGAGACCACCTCCAGTAGATAGGCACAGCCTATCAAAATTTTTAATACAGTAATGTTTCTGTCCAAAGGAAGAACAGGGACAAAAAATGTAACAGAGACTAAAGGAAGGGCCAACCGGGGACTGCCCCACCTGGGGATCCATCATGTCTGCAGACGTCAAACCCAACACTGTTGCTGTGGTCAAGAGGCACTTGCTGACGGGAACCTGGTGTGGCAGTTCCTTAGGAGGTCAGGCCAGCAACTGGCCATTGCAGATGTGGATGCTTGGAGCCAACCATCAGACTGAGCTTAGGGAACCTGGTGGGGGAGCTAGTGGAAGGACTGGAGGAGCAGAGGGATCTTGCAACCCCATTGGAAGAACAACATAGCTGCCCTGATCACCTAGTTCTCCCAACCAAGGAGTGTACCTGGAGGGATCCATGGCTCCAGATACCTATGTAGGAGAGGATCGCCTTGTCTGACAACAATGGGAGGGAAGGCCCTTGGAGCAGTGGGGCAAGAAAGTGTGGTTGGGTGGAGGAGCCCTCTCATACAGGCAAATGGGAGGGGGAGGGCAGATATGGGATGGGGGTTATGGAGAGGTAACCAGGAAGTGAGATAGAATTTGAGATGGAAATGAATGGAATGATTAATAAAATAGAAACAACAAATATTAGAGGATATTTAAAAATTGAGCAAATTTCCTGCAGATCAAAATGAACATGAATTTTCATGATTTCAGGCTTTAAATGAATTAATGACTTCTTTTTTTGATTCAAATAATTTCAGGAAGAAAATTTAAGTAGATGGTCTTAGTTGTTATGCCAGAAAGATGTAATAAAGTTAGAATCAAGAAAGGAATGTACCCCTCCTCATAAAATAGTAAGTAAATTTTTCATAATAAGGAATACAATGAGTTTTCATAAATTACACTAAGAAGAAAGATAGGCTTAGGACAGATTTGTGATCAAGGAAAAACATTCATTCTAGATCAGGTCCAAGGATGCAGTCACAGATATGCCCTGTGATAAAGCAAGGCCATGTGAAACTGTTGCTCTGAACTTATAATGAGCTGATAGAATGAAGCACTGCTTTGAACTTACTATCAACATCCTTCAGTAACTCTCCTTTTGTGTAACATTTTATTTCATATATACATATATATATATATGTGTGTGTGTGTGTGTATATATATGTATATATATATCTGTCTATATGCATGTGCATACATATGTATGTAGGTATATGTGTATGTATATAAATATGTATGTGCACTTATAAAATTGATGAAATAGGTGGTCAGGCCCAGGCAGTGGGGGGTGGGGGAAAAGGGTGCATCTGACTTTCTTTCTTTCTTTTCTTTCTCTGTGAAATTGCCAAAAGTCATCAGCTATTGGCCCCAGAATAGTAAGAGTTAAATAGCCAGAACAGTAAAAAGTCCTCAGCCTTTGGCCTTCATTCAGTGCTGTGTCCCACCTCAGTACCTGAATGCTGGAGCTGAGCCCCAGCAGAGAAAACACTCATGTTCCATTATTTTTATTTTAAAAAATATATTTTTTTATTTTTAATTATGTATATGGTGGGGGCATGAACATGAGTGGCCTTGGATACCAGAAAGCACTATTGGATTCCCCTGACACTGGAGTTACAGGTATTGTGAAAGCTGTTCCACATGAGTGGTGGGAACTAAACTTGACCCAAGTTCTCAGCAAGAGCTCTGCATGTTCTTAATGGCTGATCAAGCCATCTCTCTAGCCTATCACAGTCCATCCTTCTGACCATCAATTAGAGTCCTACAATGTCATTCTTGCTTTCCCAAGCTGCTAATTACAAAGAGGCCCATCCTCAGTGACCTTCCAAGCCTGCTAATACCTGGATACCCAACAGCACACATTTAAGTAAGCCCCAGAAGGGACAGGAGGAAGAATGACACTGAGCACACATTCATAGCATTTAAACACAGATTCCCTCTTGTTAACTTATTTATGTTGTTTCAACATCTAGGATTTATATTCCAAATAGAAGAATGAAGGGGGTTTAAAGAGGAACAAAAGTCACCTCCCAGTATTTCCTAGAGAGAGTTATTGGAAGCTGCTACAACACTGAGGTCTGGGTTGAACTTTAGCTTCTGACCACTCCCTGCCACAAGAGCAACTGAGAAATGCAGTCTTTAGAGAACCATAATAGTCATGTGACAAAGACTAGCACATGAATATTGAGGAAAAACTAGCTGTCTGCCACAGATACACCACAAGAAGTTTGTGAAAATCAAACTCGAGGAGTGCACAGGATCTCATCAGGAATGTGCCTGGATATGTGGTCAAAAACTTGTGGCCCCTGCTCCCCTGTCATCCTGCTTTCATCAGCTAAGAGGAGATCGTTACCCTGGAGTTTCTTAAAGTATTGTTAAGTACTGAACAGAGGACAGTAGTAGAGAGGATTGCAGTGACCTGTACCTACCTACGGGCATCCACAGCAGCACGAAAGCTCCTACTGAGTAAAGCCTGGATCTGGTGGCTTCACTTTGCCAGTAAAGTTGGCAGACGTAACCATGTATCATTCCCAAGCATGGGTTCTAGAGAGACATCATTTCCATCTCCCTAGCACTGCTTGCTTGGTCCCGATGAGGAAGAAAACTTCCGTGCTATCATTGTGCAGGGGAATGGATCCTGTGGTAAAGAACTAATAGCAGTCTGAAGCCCAGAACCTGAAACACTGAGTCCTGCCAGCAACCATGACCAGAGCTCAGCACCCTCAGCTGAGCCTTGAGGGGACGTGAGGCCTGACTAATGCATTGGGTGCAGCTGATGGAGTCTCTGAAGCAGAGGACAGAGCCTCGGGGTCATCAAAATTACAAACGTCCCTGAAATTGCATTTTTCTGGAAAATTTTTTATGAGTCCACAAACTGACACAACCAACACAAGTTGTAAAAATGATAATGAATTCGAATGTGTTTGCCGTCTGAGAGTCACGGCAACGGATAAAGACTTGCTGCTGATGTACGTGGGAGTATGCGGTCTGCCTCCAAAAAGATAAAAACCAAGGAAATATCTACACATGAAAAAGTGGGTGCCTAAGCATAGAAGGAATGAGTGAAGGAGGAGGGTACAGGTGGAGAGGAGGGAGAGGGGCGAGGCAGTCAGGGAAAAACCAAGTGGGTTGGAAGAAAGGCAGGGGTGTAAAGGGGGAGGGAAGAATGGAGAAGAATGGAAGAAACAGAAAAGAACAGGGGTGGGGACAATCTAATTTCCATTTTCTGAGCACTTCACAGTAGGAACCACTTTAGATCCAGGAAGTTTCACCAAAAGGGAAGTAACCTTCCCATATGAAAACTAAGGATATGTAAGTCCTGTGAAGAATGGAATCTCTGCCCTAGTGGTACCTTTGACCTGACTGGGATTTCAGAAACTGTGACAGAAAATAAAGACCCAAACATGTGATGACCATGGTGGTTAGGTCAATATTGGGTTTCGTTGGTTGGCTTTTTTTGAGACAGGGTTTCTCTGTGTAGCCCCATCGGTCCTGGAACTCACTCTAAACCAGGCTGGCCTCAAACTCAGCGATCCACCTGCCTCTGCCTCCTGAGTGCTGGGATTAAAGGTGGGCACCACACTACCCAGCTGGGTCAACGCCTTTTAAAGCTTCCTGTCGTGAATGTATTATGATCACGATGCCTGCTTCCTTGGTACACTAAATTTCTGTTTCCTTTGAATGTCCCTAAGGAGCAACAAATGATAATGCAGAAGGAGGCCTAGCCATAGGGAGCATACGGGCAGCCAAGCCCTCCCCGCCCTTGGCAAACATTGAAACTGACTCAGCTGGTCTCTGTTGACCTTTGAAATAACCTCAATTATATATATCTCAGGTCTTCACATAGTCACAAGAAGTCATGCAATGTAATAATACTTCAGAATAATGGTGCTTTCTAGGTTGTGGAGACAGTAGTTAGTAAAGTGCTTATTGCAGAAGAAAGAGAACTGGAATTTGATGCCCAGACCCACAAGACATAGCCAGGTACAATTCTCATTTGTAATCCTGACACTAAGGAGACAAAAAAGATAGATTACGGGGATCAGTGTCCAGCCAGCCTGACTGACTCAACAAATTCTAGGCCAATGAGAAAGCCTGTCTCTCTAATACAT